>NW_027361731.1:6127500-6212500 GCF_039654945.1 Dendrobates tinctorius | reverse complement strand
AACGCATAAAAACGCTGCGTTTTTTCATGCATGCTCATAAAAATGCTTGAAAAAAACGCAGCATTTGTATGCGTTTTTTCTATGCGTTTTTTTCGGGAAAAACGCGCTGCAAAACAAAGCAAGTATGAAAGTAGCCTTACCTATATACTATTTCACATTATAAGCTGTGTATTTGTAATTATTTGTATGTATACATGATTTACCACTTCTGTCTCTGTAAAAACAATCCCCTTTAACCCCTTTCCGACATCGGGTGGAAATGTACGCTGATGTCGGACCCCCTCCCTTTGATATGGGCACCAGCGCTGAGGCCACATCTTTTCCAGCACATGATGGACAGGAAATCCCGCCCATCGGTGACCCTGTCACGCAATCGTGGGTCATCAATGGGTTGGCATGACAAGCAGAGGTCTCATGCACACCTGTATAGTTGTCACTTGCCGGATCCTATGAGAGCTGCCCGGTGGTCGGCGCTCATAGCAAGTGAGCAACTCTGCTACATACAGGTGATCTGATCATCACCTGTATGCAGCAGAGCCGATTGGGTTATGGCAGCTGCTAGTCTCCCATGGAGACTATTGATGCATGCCTGTGGAGACATGGGGGAGTCAGCGAGCGCCCCGGTCCACTAGCCAAAACTCCATGGACCAGGCATCATCTCGCCGAACTCCCGCTCTCCTTATAACGTGTGCAAAACGCTACTCAGACAACACAGGGTGAGGGTAACACAGTGTGGCAATGCTTTATTGAACCAGAAAACAGGCAGATAACACATAGAACAGTCCCAGCAAAATACCCAAGATGGGGCACGTTACAGAGTCTCACCCTTCCGCTGATGCATCGGGATAAGAGGAGCCATGACTTCAGAGCTCCCAGGGTTGCTGTCCCACCTGTGGCACACACACAGAGAGGAGGTAATGACAAGCGTAGGAAGATGACAGTCCATTGAGTCCATACAAGGTACAAGACCATCAACAAAGGGGGTGGAAAAACCACAAATGCATGACTACAGATCCAACCATAAAATAGTATAAATCTTTATGAAATATTATGCAGGTAAAGACAGTGACAAATTAAAGCGCAGGCACGGACAACCCGTGCAGCTCATGGGAGAAAACACTAAGACCCCTAAAAGCCTAAGCGTGGGACATGAGATGGTGTAACAGTAGGGTCACGGTACCATGTATATTAATGTAAGTCCATAATTAACTAGTGGACAAGCCACAAATACATCAACAAAGGGGTTAAAGACAACCACCTAATGGACATCATATTAAACCACTAGCTGCCAGACAGGACCATGATGCCTACAAGGCTATGTAAAAATATGACAAGTGTCAAATATTATGAATCGCCATAATCACTATGCGCTGTTATAAAGAGTTGCCTCATGTGTGCAGCACGGTGAAGGTTACAGGGGTCTGCGCGTCTGCCCCGACGCGCGTTTCGGATGCTCGTCCTTTGTCAGGGGGCGTGTACAGAGTGAAAACCGGGATCTTTAAAAAGAGGTCAGCCCGGAAGATGGAAGGCGTGGACCAGAAGTGACACATTCTCAGTCATGACAACCGGGAATGCCGGGGGGCGCCAGCATCTAAAAGCAGGAAGTACGCTGTCCATGATGCCATGGCAACCAGCTGCAGAGAGACACCGGAAGCCGCGCGACACCCCGGAGCATACCGCGTTCTCCAGGGCTTTCCTTTGCATGACGCAGCGTTCACCTTGCGTCTTGGGTTGTCATGGTGAAGCACGTGTCACATCCGGTACACATCATGGAGCATCCGGTTTAGCTCTATATCACGCGGGCATCGCCCTCCCTTGACACACCCCCTGACGAAGGAATCTCGCTCTGAAACGCGCGTCGGGGAGACGCGCCGGTAGCCAGATGCAGCATATGGGCCTAAACAGGAAATTAATGGGGTTTGTTCCCCATGACAACTACTTCTTGTTCACATGTCTCTTCTCCCTATCAGTGTGAAGACATTTGCAGGGAATTATGACCGATGGGAGTTGGTATTTTGTATGTTACCTGCCCCCTGGTGTTGACATCAGGGGTTAATTGGTTAACTTGATTAACTACTTTTTGACCTATTAGGCCCTTTATAGAGTATGGGGCATGACTGAGGAGTATATATTATTAATAAGTAGTATTTCTCTAAGGCACCTGTTATTCAATTTCAACTGCTGTTTCAGCTATATGCATTTACATTGGTGATACAATTCTGTCTGACCAGGCGCATCTCTGTTTGCACTGTTGCACTTTATGTTTCCACATATCTGTCCCCCACGTCTTCCCCCATGTCTGCTTATCAATAAAATATTAATTGCTCTTAAATATTGGACCCGTGTGTCGAGTTCTGTGTGGTTTCCACACTATTGTTCTCTCTTGTAGCGATGGGTCCTTCATGGTCCATTATTTACATAACAGCATAGATTTGAAAGATTTATATAGCATGCTGTTTTTTACCCTCGCTGTGACAGTATATCTATTTTCTGTGTTATGCACAGGGTGTTGCCTCGGTAACATGGATTACAGAGCCAGAGAGAAATCTTGGCTCGGACAAGCAGATGCCATTTTCGGACATGATGGAGACACTGGTATGAGAGTTGGTGTACACAGGAGTGATGCCACCTTTGAATCTCTTCAAAAAATTAAGAGAACAAAGATATGGTGGAATAGAATTTTTCTTGAAAAGTATATTGATAAAAAGATGATACCCAGGGGACTCCGTGTTCGGGTCCTTCCTACCTTTCCCGTTGAGGATGCCGACTTCATATCTGGATGGGAGGAAGCGTGTGGAGCTTGTTCTACAACTCTTATGAAATTATTAGTCGGTTTGAATACTAAAACAATCGATGGCCTAGACAAAGATATTGATCAAACATTGACTGAGCTGAGGACTAATTGTTCAACTGAACAAATAAAATCGTATGAGGATATCCTTGAAAAAGATATCGATATGGTGGTGAAAAAGATTAATGAGACACAGACGTCTAAATTTAATAGAGATCTCAGGGACTATCAAAATAATAGTGTCTATTTTTGGAGAAAGTCTATGACCCAGACACCATCCATTCATCGGAGCACATCAAATACTTCAGTGTCTTCTCTTAGTGTACAGTCAGATGCTTCCACCTCCTCCTTCGTTACCCGTTCTGGTATTAACTATGGGAGGATGAGAAATCATAATTATTAATCTGCAAAAGAGAAAGAAGAATCGTTCTACTGAAGGTCCTGCCAGTACAAACAAGGTAATCAATCTTAGTAGTCATATACTTACACAAGCAGACTGCACCTTGTTACATAAAGGTCTATCGTTTTCTCCAGTGGCAGGATTTGATAGATTTACAGCTATCACGGATTTGAATATTTTTGCAAGGTCTCTCCTCCTCAAATGATTCTTCTTTGATGGTAATCTTAAAGCATTGTTTCCTACAGCAGAGGAGCAGACGGCACTGAGAACACTGGAGGATTTGTCTGAGGAACATCTAACCCCTGCCTCCCTCTTTGAGGACACGCTCAAAGAAATTTCCCCCCTTACTAATTGCAGTGCAATAGATCTCTTCGTAAAAGTTGTGACCAATGAATTCCTAAGTGTTTCACAATATGTCCAGAGAGACAATTTGTCTGTGGAGGAGAGAAATCGTCTAACATTTTTAATTGATCTTCCTGATGCTGTGATCAAGCCGGCGGACAAGGGGGGTAACATTGTTATATGGCCTAAACCGGCCTATGAAAAAGAAGCAATGCGCCAATTAAGCAACAGTACATGTTACAAAAGACTGACATATAACCCCTTGTCTGCCTTCTGCTCACAGTTCAGGTCGATTTTAAATAGGGGAATGGAGGCTGCAATTATTACCAAGGAAAACTGGGGTCTGCACTTTGGGTGACAGAACCCGCCATCCCCACTTAATACCTCCTCCCAAAGATGCAAAAATATCAAAATCCCTCCAGGAAGACCCATAGTGTCGGGACGAGGTGGCTATCTAGAATGTGTGAACAAGTGGTTGGACTCTATACTCCAACCACTAGTTGAAGATCTTCCTTCATACCTAAAGGATACGAACCAACTCCTACGCAGAACTGATGGCCTTATCCTTGATGATGACACGTTCCTCTGTACCATGGACGTGGAATCATTATACACGAACATCCGACATGAGGATGGCCTACGTGCCACCGAATTTTTTCTATCTATGTCTAGTATTTCGGTAGGACTTCGGACACTGGTCCTGGAGATTTTGGAATTTGCCCTGACTCATAGCTTCTTCCTCTTCAGGAGGTCCTTCTTCCTACAGCTTCAGGGGACAGCGATGGGGGCGGCATATGCGCCCTCATACGCTAATCTCTTCCTGGGGCTGTGGGAGAGGGACCTCCTGGTGTCAGATCGACTGGCATCTATGGAGGGCGTCCTTTTATGGACGCGCTACATAGATGACATTCTCTTGATCTGGCAAGGAGATAGAGGATCTTTGGAGCAATTTATTGAACACCTAAATGATGGGGATCGTAACATACATTTGACTGCTACTATTGATAAATCTAGGGTTGAATTTCTGGATGTCCTAATAAGTAAAGATCAAGAGGGGGTTGTGCAAACTACTATCTTCAGAAAACCGACTTCTACTAACATGCTCTTGCACGCATCTTCCTCCCATCCATCACATATGATACGGTCGGTACCCGTTGGGCAATTTCTGCAGCTTCGACGCATCTGCTCAATGATGGAAGATTTTGAGGACCAAGCTAGGGATATGAGGATTCGCTTCTCTGAGCGAGGTTACAGCAACCGCTCTATTAAAAGAGCTTATTTACGGGCTAAAACGAGTGATAGAAATGCTCTTTTATACAAATCCAGAGACACAACAGCTAAGTCTGATGTGGTAAGGTTCATTACAAACTTCAATGCTCGATCGGAGCAGATGCGTACCATCTTACAAAAATCATGGCCTATCCTGCAAACGGACCCAGTGATTGCCAAAATTATCCCAGATACACCCCAGATAACATTTAGGAGGGCAAAAAATCTGGGAGGTTATTTGGTACATAGCCACTATGTTGGGGATCCCCCTAGGACATTCTTAGATACATTTGTGCATAAAAAAGGTGGCGGTAGTACCGCCTGTGGCCATTGTGTGGCATGTGCCAATATGGAGAGGATGGACACGTTTACCAATTCTTCGGGTAGTAAGACATATAAAGTCTTGAAATCCATTACTTGCACATCTCGGAATGTAGTCTACTATGCCACATGTCCATGCTCCCTGATCTATGTTGGGTTAACTACCCGACAGCTTAAGATCAGGGTTAGGGAGCATGTACTGGGCATAGAGGCCGCGGCCATGGAAACGGATGTACACCTTTTAAAGACGATTCCAAAACACTTTAAGGTCTTTCACAATTGTAACATTAAAGGCCTTAGGGTAAGAGGAATCGATATGGTGGATTTGGGAATACGGGGAGGGAGAATATCCCAGCGTCTCGCCCAGAAGGAAACACGGTGGATTTGGGCCCTGAACACGGTCCACCCACAGGGACTAAATGAAAATTTATCATATGCTCCATTCCTGTGAAACCTTTCTTTTTCTCTCTACTGGATAGTGTTGTGGTGGCCGATTGTGCCGCAGTGCTGTCTAGTGTTTTTAAAAAAAATGTAACTTGTTTTTCACTTTTTGATTTTAGATTTTTTCTTGAGAGGAGAATTGGTGCCTGCGTTTTCGGTTCATCTACTTGACTTGGAAGAAGCCCTTTGGATTCCTTGACAGAGTCTTCCTAATTGGATGGGATAGAGAATCCTTGGCTGAGACTGTGGAGGACTCTTATATGATTCATTTTTATGTAGAATGTTTTAATATTCTGTTTGGAACTGTGTGCTTCAGTGTTGGTAACCACACACTTGGATTTGTAATTTTGGTTTCCCTTGACGAATGTTATAAACAAACGATGTCTATTGTTCACCTGAATTTTTAGTTTACCAGTTTGGTGACTAGTAATGGGGATTTATTTCCGATAGACATAGCTATTGTTTTTTTCGATTAGCCATGGTAGAAGAATTTTTGGTCTACTGATGGCCTAATAATTCTCTTTCTATGTGGAGTGACATATTGCCTGCCTGGGGACTTTGTGTCTATGATCTGATGGGATTTGAATAATATTGTGGATTGAAAACAGGGACTTACTGTCAAAAATATTAAATATGACATACTTACTCCATTCATTCGATGAACATAGGTTATCGGTTTTATAGCTGATGACTTGTGGACACATCTTCCGCCTTACGGCATATGTCACTAATAACTATGCATAATGTATATTATGTATGGTTGCCACATTTGATTTAACTTTACATCTTATAACATTCGTTTATAAGTTTCTCAATATTGAATACTTAAGGAGTTTTATACTTCTGGTATATACATGTTGTAATAAGTGATCAAATAATGGGCTAAATTGCCCTGGATATACTATCTGAAATTATGTAGGGGTCCATATTATTGAGCCTCCAAAGGGTTAATATGGCTTAAGTATATGTAAATGTACTACTAATGTGTACTTAATGAGTTAATTTCTTCTTAATAGATATTCTGAGTCCATATACATGGATCTCTCGCTAATATGTGCTGAAGGGGTTAATTAACTCTAAGTATATATACTTTAAGGCCTATTATTAATATATTATGAGTTTATATGTGATAGTGTTTCCCACCATTGTACATACAAGGGGCGAAGATATTTTCTATCTTTCCTTCCATGTAATAGGTCGATCATCCAAGGTGATTTATACCTTTGTCCAGGACAGTGTTCCTTGACGCGTGCACACCATGCCCCAGGCGTGTATGGTGGCCGTTGCGTCTTCATGCACGGGGCGGTCTCCGGAGTTCTCCGGGGCTTTCCTTTGCATGACGCGGCTTTCACCTTGCGTCTTGGGTCGTCATGGTAAAGCACGTGTCACATCCGGTACACGTCATGGAACATCCGGTTTAGCTCTATATCACGTGGGCATCTCCCTTCCTTGTCCCTTGACACACCCCCTGACGAAGGAGCCTTGCTCCGAAACGCGCGTCGGGGAGACGCATCGGTAGCCAGACGCAGCATATGTGCCTAAACAGGTAATTAATGGGGTTTGTTCCCCGTCACAACTACTCCTTGTTCACATGTCTCTTCTCCCTATCAGTGTGAAGGCATTTGCAGGGAATTATGACCGATGGGAGTTGGTATTTTGTATGTCACCTGCCCCTTGGTGTTGACATCAGGGGTTAATTGGTTAACTTGATTAACTACTCTTTGGCCTCTTAGGCCCTTTATAGAGTATGGGGCATGACTGTATATACATGAGGAGTATATATTATTAATAAGTAGTATTTCTCTTAGGCACCTGTTATTCAATTTCAACTGCTGTTTCAGCTATATGCATTTACATTGGTGATACAATTTTGTCTGGCCAGGCGCGTCTTCGTTTGCACTGTTGCACTTTATGTTTCCACATATCTGTCCCCCACGTCTTCCCCCATGTCTGCTTATCAATAAAGTATTAATTGCGCTTAAATATTGTACCCGTGTGTCGTGTTCTGTGTGGTTTCCAAATGCGTACAAGTCCGCAGACACCACGAATGGTGTCTGAATCACCAGTCATTGAAAGACGAGATACCTACAAAAACCGGTCGCCGTATATAATTAGATCGTTAAATAGTTTATACATCTGGCATAGTTATATCATGGAGCCACATCCTGAAACTATGGGATGGTCACACGGGTTATAAAGGGGAATACTTATACAATTATTATGACTGGCATGTATTCAGCAACATGATTGAATCAGATGAATTCTATCTAAAGTATCCTGTTCTGCACCAATATCTGGACATATAGCAACATATAGCGATTTCCCAAACAATACTAAGCTGTATAGACATCACATTAGTATTACATGGACATGTATATTGTATGGTATATAATAGACAGAAAAATAACCACACATTCCAAGTGTAGCCACATCAAAACACTCTGCCTGCAGATACAGGCACCGAAGGAGAACACACAAATGTGTGTATATTTATGTGTATCTCAATAGTGCACCCAAAGAGTGCGAAAGGCTCCATCCAAAATGCAGTCATAATTACACATCAAGGATATCATAGACATATTAAAGAGATATAGAAAGAAAATATACAGATACATATGGGTCCATCAATAGTCATATTTATATATATTTATCCTCTGATTAGAAGATTCACTGACAAGAGGATAAAACTAAACTTTATTAATTCCAAATGTAAAACTATACCCACAATTCACCCCTGAAGGTTAGTCAGAAGGTGACTAATAGAAAATCCTATACCCCACATCTCAGTATATAGGGTGAGGTGACGTATCCACACTTGCTCTCCAGGCCTCTCATTTCTACGGGTTTCGTCGTCCTCACCAAAGGCGACTCATCAGGAGACTATTTACTATCGACCTACACTCACTGGCCACTTTATTAGGTACACCTGTCCAACTGTGTGTTAAGACTTAATTTCTAATCAGCCAATCACATGGCGGCAACTCAGTGCATTTAGGCATGTAGACATGGTCAAGACAATCTCCTGCAGTTCAAACCGAGCATCAGTATGGGGAAGAAAGGTGATTTGAGTGCCTTTGAACGTGGCATGATTGTTGGTGCCAGAAGGGCTGGTCTGAGTATTTCAGAAACTGCTGATCTACTGGGATTTTCACGCACAACCATCTCTAGGGTTTACAGAGAATGGTCCGAAAAAGAAAAAAAATCCAGTGAGCGGCAGTTCTGTGGCCGGAAATGCCTTGTTGATGCCAGAGGTCAGAGGAGAATGGGCAGACTGGTTCGAGCTGATAGAAAGGCAACAGTGACTCAAATTGCCACCCGTTACAACAAAGGTAGGCAGAAGAGCATCTCTGAACGCACAGTGCGTCGAACTTTGAGGCAGATGGGCTACAGCAGCAGAAGACCACACTGGGTACCACTCCTCTCAGCTAAGAACAGGAAACTGAGGCTACAATTTGCACAAGCTCATCGAAATTGGACAGTAGAAGATTGGAAAAACGTTGCCTGGTCTGATGAGTCTCGATTTCTGCTGCGACATTCGGATGGTAGGGTCAGAATTTGGCGTAAACAACATGAAAGCATGGATCCATCCAGCCTTGCATCAACGGTTCAGGCTGGTGGTGGTGGTGTCATGGTGTGAGGAATTTTTTCTTGGCACTCTTTGGGCCCCTTGGTACCAATTGAGCATCGTTGCAACGCCACAGCCTACCTGAGTATTGTTGCTGACCATGTCCATCCCTTTATGACCACAATGTACCCAACATCTGATGGCTACTTTCAGCAGGATAATGCGCCATGTCATAAAGCTCGAATCATCTCAGATTGGTTTCTTGAACATGACAATGAGTTCACTGTACTCAAATGGCCTCCTCAGTCACCAGATCTCAATCCAATAGAGCATCTTTGGGATGTGGTGGAACGGGAGATTCGCATCAGGGATGTGCAGCCGACAAATCTGCGCCAACTGTGTGATGCCATCATGTCAATATGGTCCAAAATCTCTGAGGAATGCTTCCAGCACCTTGTTGAATCTCTGCCACGAAGAATTGAGGCAGTTCTGAAGGCAAAAGGGGGTCCAACCCGTTACTAGCATGGTGTACCTAATAAAGTGGCCAGTGAGTGTATATTCAAGTCAAAGACAAAGAAAACCCTAAAATCCTGTATCATGTTATACGAAGCAGTCAGAAAACGAGCCACATATTAGCAGATCCCAGACTTCAAACTATATACTTCATAAGTTTATAAGCCACTCCAGTGTGAGGAATAGATAGTATGTGAAAATACAGTATATACCGCTCAGGGAAGACATAACTTCCAGAGATCATTTCCAGATTCACACTAAATAATGGCATAGATCTCCCAGACATTATGGTGGCACATATCCCTAGTCCTTATAATGATATTGCACTCATTCCCTGCAGACCACAGCATGGCCATTAGTTACAAGCTGCTAATGATCTTTGGAGCAGGTAAGTTTTCCCTGAGTGGTAGATATTGGGTGGTCTGAAAACTGAGTTTAGTCTAGGACAATTTGTCGGTACTGCTAATTGACTGGTCTTACAATACCAAACTAGGGCAGTCCCTATAGGAGGAAACACACAATAATTATACTGGATTTTCACCTACTTTCTATTCCTAACTGACCTCCACTGGAGTGGTTTATATACTTACAATGTATATAATTTGAAGTCTGGGATCTGCATATATGTGGTTAGTTTTCTGACTGTTTCGGAAAATATGATCCATGATTTTAGTTTTTTTTTTCTGTTGTCTAGTCTCACTTGAGTATAGGTCAATATTAAATAGTCTCCTGATGATTCTCCTTTGGTGAGGACGATGAAACCCGTAGAAATGAGAGGCTTGGAGACTTAGTGTGAATACGTCACCTCACCATACAAACTGTGTGGGGTATATGTTTTTTCTATTAGTCACCTTCTGACTAACCTTCAGGGGGTGAATTATGGGTAGAGTTTTACATTTGGAATTAATAAAGTTTAGTTTTATCCTTTTGTCAGCAAATATGAGGAAAGACAAGAGACAACCCATTTAAGAAGATCCAATTTTGGTTAAAACTATCCCAACATTGTGACTTCTCTGATGTTTATTAACAGTTGATTTCCAAGTAAAATATTTCCCACATTAAGAAAATAAAAAAGTCTTCTCCTCTGTGTGACTGATCTGATGTTTAACAAAACTCTCTTTCAGGGTAAAACATTTCCCACACTCTGAACAGGAAAAAGGCTTCTCCCCTGTGTGAGCTTTCTGGTGCTTCACACAATCTGATTTATTGCTAAAACATTTCCCACATTCTGAACAGGAAAAAGGCTTCTCCCCTGTGTGAGTTCTCTGGTGGTTATCAAGAACCGATTTCCGGTTAAAACATTTCCCACACTCTGAACAGGAAAAAGGCTTCTCCCCTGTGTGAGCTTTCTGGTGCTTTACACAATCTGATTTATTGCTAAAACATTTCCCACATTCTGAACAGGAAAAAGGCTTCTCCCCTGTGTGAGTTCTCTGGTGAATAACAAGCGCTGATTTACTGTAAAAATATTTCCCACATTCTGAACAAGAAAAAAAAGGCTTCTCCCCTGTGTGAGCTCTCTGGTGAATAACCAGATATGCTTTCTGGTTAAAACATTTCTCACATTCTGAACATGAAAAAGGCTTCTCCCCTGTGTGAGTTCTCTGGTGAATAACAAGCCCTGATTTACTGTGAAAATATTTCCCACATTCTGAACAGGAAAAAAAAGGCTTCTCCCCTGTGTGAGTTCTCTGGTGACTAACAAGATGTGCTTTCTGTTTAAAACATTTCTCACATTCTGAACATGAAAAAGGCTTCTCTCCTGTGTGAGCTCTCTGGTGCTTAACACAATCTGATTGATTGCTAAAATATTTCCCACATTCTGAACATGAAAAAGGCTTCTCCCCTGTGTGAGTTCTCTGGTGAATAACAAGATGTGCTTTCCGGTTAAAACATTTCTCACATTCTGAACATGAAAAAGGCTTCACCCCTGTGTGAGTTATTTGGTGTGTAACAAGATGTATTTTCTGGTTAAAACATTTCCCACATTCTGAACAGGAAAAAGGCTTCTCCCCTGTGTGAGTTATTTGGTGTGCAACAAGATTACATTTCTGGTTAAAACATTTTCCACATTTTGAACAGGAAAAAGGCTTCTCCCCTGTGTGAGCTCTCTGGTGTGTAACAAGATGTATTTTGTGGTTAAAACATTTCCCACATTCTGAACATGAAAATGACTTCTTTGCTTTAAGAGCAGTAGGTTTTTTAATGCCTCTTTTGTGACTTTGATTTTCCTTAGTAGTTGGTAATGAGTCAGAAGATGGGACCTGTTCCATAGGATCAGATGATAGATCTTTGTTGTGAATGGATGATGGTATGTCTAGACTAACAGCAATCACTCCAGTTGTATCTTGTAGGATCTCAAGATCATCAGATTTAAAAACTGAAGATGTCATCTGTCCTTCTGATCTCCTGGTACAGTCATCTGCTAAGATAAAAAACAATTATTTTTTAATAAAATATCCTTAAGTTTTATATTTTTGAATATTTCTACTTAAACTGTTCATAAAAATGGGAAGCTATGTAAAAAAACGTTATATACCAAGACAATGACAGTTCACAGTCTAATAGAAAACCTTGCTGGATGAACCAGTAGTGTGTGGTGATCCCGATCCACTCCCCTGTCACATTTACTTTCCTTGCTTTGGCAACACTAAATGTATTTTGGTCCTGCCAATAAAGCCTATTTGAGTCTGAGTTCAACTTTTTATTCATTCTGCCTCCCAAATATCAAATAAAAAGAAACCAATCAATGTTATGTAGTGTGAGGTAGCGCTGTCATTCAAGGTTGGGGGACACTCGCTTGGCAGCCACACAATCAGATCCAGCTCGGGTTTTCATAAGCCATAACATAGTCCATGAGATTTGTCATCATAAACCACAGCAATATAAACAGCCTTACAGGACAGTGTCCATTATACAGGCTATTCAGCCTCATCCTTATCTCACCCACGTCAGGGTTCCCACAAGGCTGTTTCTCCAGGCTGCAGAAATCCACTCACTCCTCAGGGACTCTCAGATGCTGGCTGCCATTACACACACAGCCGCTCCACAGCCTGTTAGTGAGGAGATCCTTCTCACAGGACCTTCCAAACTGGACCAATCAGGTCCCAGCATTCAACACATGTTACCTACCTTAGCCACATTATATGGTCTATAGCCATGCCCACCGGGTCACGTGACTATGACCTCATCACAGGTCCTTCACACACTCACATAGCCTTTTAATACAGGCGTTTTCGGACACACCCCTGGGTGGGTTTGTAGGCAGCTAGAACCCGTCCATCTCTCCAGCTGCCTGAAGGCTTCTCCCTAACACATAGGCACGAAAGATCAGCTCTGCTAATCAGCACATAACCAAGCCTTCATCTCAAAGCCACCCACTTTGAGATACACAATGGCCACTCAGTATTCTGCCACTCATCCTCTCTCTTGGGACATCCACACAGCGCCCCCTAGCGGACACAGTAGTCATTACACCACAGTAGGCAAAAATAATACCAATTCTCATGTCACAAAAAACAAGTACTCAGTTAGGTCCATCATCTCTCAATGGAAAAACAGAGGTTCCCACACTACTAGTGGCTGAAAGGCTGTTAAAAAGCAAAAGGGTTTCTATAAAGCAACCCTGCAAAATCCGCTCTCACTTCTGAGCCTTGCAGTGTGCTCACACAACATTTAGGATCCCTGTATTTAGCAATATTATAGTGAGAAGAACCCACTTAATTTATGGTGTGTGTCTCCTGGAGCACAATCTGGGCACTATGTGTTGGGTAAGAAAATGGCAAAAGTGTGATTTTCACTCTCCAACATCCACTGCGTGTTAATTTCCAGAAAGTGGCTGTGGAGTGAAAATATTCAGTCCTCCTATAGATTATAACCCTCAGTGAATTAATTTATAAAATAGAATCACTTTATGGGGATTTTGACTATTCTGGTTTCCTGTCATTTAGTTATATTAGGGCTCATGCATAAGGTTTGTCCAATCTCATCTGGGATCTGTTCCTGGTGTCCAGTTGGAGTAATCTGCTCCCTACTTCAGCCAAATGGAAAGTACCACACCCTACTAAAGCTCAAAGCATATGGCCGGAATCTGCCAGACACAGCGTTGTTCTCCTCTGGTTCAGTCCTCTGTGCTCAGCTCGCGGCTTGTGCATTTGACTCCTGTTGTGACCGTGGCCCGTTTACTGACTACTCTTGTGTCTTCTGAATCTGTATTATGTCCTTCTCACATAAGTGAGGCAGGACAATCCCACCACAATCAAACTATCAAACAGAATGAACAGGTAAAAAAAGACATAGATAAAAAAATATGTTAGATCCTCAACAACAACGTACAGTATGTATGAGGGGAGAACTCCAACAGTAAACCGGAGATACATTCATTAATGGTGGAACATTGGAGCTACTATGACTCCTGACCTGAAGATTAGAGAAAATAACATTGCTCCCCATTTCAGGAGAGATTGTGCAGTAATCTGAATTTCTTAGGATCGAAAACAATATAATTTATGACATGGAGTGAATCCATGAAACCAGAGCTCGAGCCATGCCAACACATCTCCTGCAGGGGTGAATAAATGTATATCACAGCCATCAGCCACGCACATCTTAGAGATATATCATGGCACAGGTGTAATGGTTTTCCTGTAGTTTATCACAATCCTCCATGAAATTAGTTTTAATACATACTGAAAACTCAGCAGGCCCAGATTGATAATCTGCCCAGGCGGGCAGATGCCTGCTGGGCCGGCGGCTCTGAGCTTCAAAATGGGCCGCTGGCCCTTTAAATCTTCTGCACAGGCCCTGGTGCGCACGTACTCTCTTAGTGCACATGCTGACCAGGGCCACGGCGGCTTACGTTAGCCCATGATCACAGCCCTCGTCAGTGCGGAGAAGCAGGAGAGTGCACATCAGGGCCTGTGCAGAAGTTTGAACAGCCCGCCGCTGCTGCCCTCTCCTGAAGCTTTCCCAGGGGCTTTGTTCTTTCCTGTCCCATAGTGGCTCCAAAGTGCTGCTGCTGCGGTGGTGGTGGTGCTGGAGGCGGCTCCTCCACCGAGCCGTCCCTCCGATCCTGGAGAACAGGGGTGCAGCTGAGCAGGCACTGAAACTTGGATGCATCAAGAGGATGGTACGGCTGGCAGCGGAGCTCCTGCTGCTGCTGGGACTTGTGGTGCTCACACTGCACATCACTGTGCTGCGAGGGAGTCCTGCCAGCACGGCCAATGTCAGCAGCCAGCACCAGGTGAGTCTGCCCCCTTACCGCTGATAGGAACTGAAGGAGTTAAATTGAGTTCTGTCTATGTTGCATTCTCTTGTTTAAAACCTTATCTGTTCTTCGAGGAGATGTCTCAGACATCTCCCTTGTGAACCAAGGTCAAATACCTCTGCTTTTTCGCCTAAATGACTTTCTTTGTCGAAAACAAGTTGTAAAATCATTTGTACTGCGCATGTCTGTAAAATGTTTAAATTCTTTACTATAAAAGACGGAAGCCTAACTGATAAGCCAGAGGCGTCTTGAGAGGCATCCCGAGTGGTATTATACAGCCGTGTCTGTGTTATCCTTCTCGAAGGAGCAATTGATTAGAGACATATGGTGCTTCACACCTAAGAACATCGGTCCTTCAGATGAAAGAGATATCTGAGGGATCCCGACAGTTTCCTGGCGCCCGAAACAGGGACCTGATATAGGCACCTCTCCAAGACTACCCGATCTACAGACCACTCCAGTTACTGATGAAATTGTGAACAGCAGACCTAAACACCTGGCCAGGTAAGAGATCAATTTTTCTCTTCTCTGCTCTTCATAATCTATCATTATAACTAAGGTCCGTATAAAGGGGAATCTAGTAGAGGAGGGGGCCGTAAAATCAGGTCCATATAAGAACTCTGAGGAAATCGGGTGTGACACGCATATGTAATTTCTGCTCGAATGAGAGGTTACTGTAGGTTCTGTCTGTGCACAGCTATTTTTAGAAAAAGAGCTGATGCAAATCAAAATGGGAGAGGTCTGACATTACGGAAGATAAGGCTGGGTGAACAGTTCATACTGCGCAGCCCGGACGGACAAGTTTTTCACAATAGACGGTTCCGCACTAGGAATAGAGGAGGTTGTTGAATGGCTACTTTGATTTGAAAGGTTGTGGAAAGTAGACAAATAAGCTGCACAGTAGGTATTCGTTCAAAGAGTGGTGATATTGCCTAACTGGGCCATGTGACAGCGTCCTTTCGGGGAGGTCACCGCCTAAGCTTAAATCAACACCCTTTACGAATAAACCTTGTGACAGATAAGAGTGTGACCGAATGAGCACAGGACCGTGAAATGAGCCTGTGACAGGATATGACTGAAGAACCCCAGTAGATGGACACTTTATTTACAATCCTGTGTGTTGTGGGAGTATTTCTGTTCGGATGCTACATAGCATATAAGTACACGAAACACGTAGTACACCGAGGAACAGACACTCCATTTAGCCTGTTAGCACCTTAGGAAGAAGGTAACGAGGTATAGTAGAGCCTAGTCTTGAGCTTACCCAATACACCACCTAAGGCAGGGGACTAACAGGAAGACAACAAGAGAGACAGGATAAGAATAAAAGATAAGATGGGGAACAGTCAGGGAAAGACACCTGAAGAAGGAAATCGGTTATGTGATATAATTGAGGATAGATATGGAAGTAGTGCAGCAAAGAACCTGGAAAAAGTATTAATCAAATCCAAAGTGCAAGATAGGCAGGCTGTGTGAATCCTTGTATATATGTCTATGAGAACCTCTGAATAAGATGAGAGATGAGTAATTGAGTAAAAAAAAAAAAAAAAATCAGTGAATGAGCACGTATGAATGAATCATCACACATCATTTTTGTGTCAAGAGATTTGTGACCTTTCTAGTTGTGGTGGAATCCCGGACAGATGCGTTATAGATATTTCAAATCTACATCTGAGACTGAATGAATTGAGTAATGATATAGTTCGTGTTATATGTGACATTACATTGTAAAGTTTCCTGAATGCATTTGGCCAGAAAAAGGGCAAGACATGGTTAATCTCATTATACAGTTATCTGCCCTTACAGTGAAATCCCGTGATTTTGAGTTTCTTTGTAGAAATTGATTTTGATAAGTCTAAAGAACTACAGAATTCTGTGAAGGACGACGCTGCATTCTGACGGGAGGGGTGAAGGATGGAGCTGCGTAGTTTCTTCTCCCTTCGCTCTTATCTCTGCTGAGTGTGAGTTGTGCTCAAAATTCTCTGTAATTCTATCCGTAAGGTATGCGCTGAAAGATTTGTGCATTTTAAAGCAACAGTACTTAATTGAAGATTGGAAGTTAAAAGTAAGATATGGTGCCTAATTTAGAAGGGAATTGTAAGTGATTGCTTGGTCATTAATGTGTTTGAACCTGCTTCTAGTTGTGTGATTGATTTGTATAGCAAATTGTGTCAAATTACAAAAGACAGAGAAGGAAGGAAGCAGTAAAACAAGTGGGACAAATATTGAAAAAGGCAAAAATACCAGAGTGTGAATGTTTGGATGTACAAAAAGGCACAGACAAGGGAAGAAAATAGCAAGTGAATAAATGATGCTTGAGAATGTGCAGCAGTGTGGAAGGTGTATTATGAATGTTTGATTGACAAAGTGTAACCAGAGACCCAGACAAAACAGATGGACTTGTAAACACTGTGGTCAGACTCAGACAAACCCAGACTGAATAGCTACTTGTGTGACCTGTGCTACTGACCTAAGAGAATTGCACTAAATCCTATCCAGACTAGATCATAAGAAGCTGACATAATAATAGTGTGGATAGTGGGTAGTAGGGACATTGGCCCTTGAGGAGTAAGCTGACAGTAGACATCAGACGGCCAACCCCATCAGGACCTAGAAGTGTGACTAGAATAAGAAAGATGCAGGTGTATTATCCCTGGAGCCCCTCTGACCAGCTAGCTTTGCTGAAGCAGCTGCCTGCCCCTGAAGACCAACCATTCCCGTTTTACAGACACATAAAGGAAGTACAGCAGACATATAAGTGTACCTGGGCAGACCTAGAGAGGTTGGTGAGTTTAAAGGCAGGTGACGCACTAGATCATATAATTAAGACACACAGATGTGACAAAGGATCAGGCTTGGGGCATGGATGATAAATCTGCACGATCTGGGGAGACGTACTGTGAGTCACTAAGACAATGGGCTGCAGTGGAACAATCAGAGCAGTCTGTACTCCTGACTAATGTGACACAGCAAAGAGGAGAGAGAGTAGAGATATACCTTGGACGGTTACAGCTGAAATGGGCAGACATGGGGTACATTTGCATAAACCCACTTGATGTTAGAATACTGGTGAATGCATTCATTGACGGTATGAACAAAGACTTACGAGACGCAGTACAGACAGCCAGACCTGAATGGAGACATGTAGATCCGAAAGACCTCCTTAAGGTAGCTAAAGAAATTGAGCAAACAAGGACAATAAAACGACCTGTCATGTATGCTGGAGCACAAGGAAAAAAGTGGAGACGTAATAGGAAAGGCATGTGAGATGACACTGACGATCCATGCCATACTCCTACAAGTTCAACCAAAACATCTGTCTATGGCCAGACAGCTCCGACTTGAGTGTGCTCTACTAATTCCTGAGTATGTCACTCCTCAAAAGATGTAACGTTCTGAATCCAGCCACCCTCCTGCCTATGGATTCAGAAAAGGGGGAATTGGTGACCGTATTGGCAAGTGAGGAAGGATACTTTGACATGACGCATGAACATGTCTGCATAGAACTGATGAGTCAGGAGACAGTTGGGTTTGCACACATTCATGAAAAACCTGTTCCTAATGCAGACTTTGAGTTTCTTTTTTGTAGATGGCCCCAGATACCACCAGGATGGACGATTCTACACTGGATATGCAGTAGTATCCTCACATGAGGTAATCCGAGCGGAACCACTCTCTCCTCACATGTCGGCGCAGGAGGCAGAGTTGAAGGCACTCACTGAGGCGTGTAGAGCCGCTGCAGGTAAAGTCGCTAATATTTTCACAGATTCGAAGCCCATTAAAAATGCAGAGCTGGTGAAACAATTGATGGAGGCATTGATGTTACCAGTCCAGGTTGGCATTGTCAAGGTAAAAGCACACACAAAGGTGACTCCGTGGAGGTAGAGGGCAATAGAAGGGCGAACGAGGCTGCTAAAATAGCACAAGGCGGCCTAGAGAGAGCAGTGGATGGTGGCGGGGAGTCAGCGTATTCCAGCCACATTGGGTCTAGATGTCCTGAAATCCCTCCAGCAAAAGGCTGCCCAAACAGAGAAGGTACACCGAGGGAGACTGGGAGCTGAGCTGAACTCAAATGGAGTATGGGAGAATAAGGATAAAATGTGCCCACCAAAGTCCCTGTTCCCAATCATGGCGCAAGCAGCACATGGCCCCAATCACACCTCAAAAAGTCACATGTGTGCCATGGTAGATGCCTTCTGGATCGCTCCTGGCTTCAGTTGCGCAGCCGCGAAACTTGTACAATCATGCCTCATCTGTGCACAGCACAACCCAGGTAAAACAGTAAAAGTCCCTAAGAAAGCGACACCTAGGCCTCTCTACCCGTTTCAGAGATGGCAGATTGACGACATACAGCTACCAAGGTAGGAGTGTATGCAAATATCCTAGTATGTGTAGATCTCTTCTCTGGATGGCCAGAGGCCTACCCGGTGAAAACGGCTACAGCTCGAGCCACTGCAAAGAAACTGGTGATGGAACTAGTACCACGATTCGGTGTCCCTGAAACAATTGAATCAGACAGAGATCCAGATAGTGTGGAAGGAACTCACTGTCTACAACCTGGTGATTACGTATATGTCAAGAAACACTCCAGAAAGACCCTTGAACCCCGATATCAAGGACCTTACCAAGTACTCCTAACAACGCCTACTTCTGTTAAGTTGGAAGGACGACCAACCTGGATCCACGCATCGCATTGCAAACTAGCCACAGGAATTAACAAAGCATAAGAGTGCATAATGTTTTGGTTTGGTTTTGTTGCATTATCTGTAATAATGGTAGCTGCGTGGGACAATCTAAATTCTCCAATGTCCTTGAATAATAAGTTTATACAACATCATGAAAAAATACTAAATGATTGGTCAAATCATTTGCTGGATCTGCACACATTCACCAATATCGGCCACTAGTATTCCGTTCCTTGTTATTCCTATGCCACCCGAGGAATTATTTGCCTGGACCAGTTGTTCTGATACACTCGCTAATAATGCCACAAATAATGTGAAGTTATGGAACACAACTGTTGGTATACCTATTGTGGGATGGGTAGGATACCCTTGGTGGCAGGGTAATCTTTCAGGAAGTAATACATACCTTCAATATCTGGCATATAAAGGGGGGCTTGGGTACCCAGGAATAGAACTCGATTAACCTACCTGGGGCAAATTCCAATGTATGGCCTACAAGTTAGTTTTAATGTAACTTCCCACTCTACTGATGCCTTCAAACCAATACTGCTAGAAAGAAGGTTGCATAATACGTCCTGGGAGTATTCCAATTTATTTCCCCAGGGCAATAATGAAACTTGTTTTAATATTTCAGGTAATATACCTTGCAACGAGTCATCTGGATATGAGAAAGGAACTCCCACCTGTAGAAATCCCGATGTAGGGTAGTGTAGCCCTTTAGGACAACTTCCAAATTGGTGTATGCTTCAGAATGTATCTGCGTTCATAGATTTAGTTCATAGACTGGTATTACAACATTCAGCCCTATGGGACCTACCTAGTGACATGTACTGGTATGTGGAGACAATGCATATAAATGGTTGCCAGTAGGGGTAAAAGGTGCTTGTACTCTGGGTCGTTTGACTCCAGCTACCTTTGTTATTCCGAATGACCAGTTGAATACTCAGAGCATACCTAAACACACGTTGTACAAAAGAGCTGCTGACAATACACCTCGCCTCTCTGGGAGACCACATATAGTGCAGATGAGTGTGACCAATAAAATTGTCAGTTCTATTTTTATTTATCCTATGATTACTCAAATGTGGGATAAATTAGTCAGGGCTACAGATTACTTAGATGACCAAATATGGGATATATTGGAGATATTGAACACCACCGTTGCTGTCATTATATAGATCCCAACAGTAGTTTAAAGTTAAGATCAAAAATAGAGGATGTTCAAAGACTTAGAGATCAGTACGATAAAGACAATGATCGTACTAAGGATAGTTGGTGGTCAGATACATTCTCCTTTCTTAATCCAGCTAATTGGTTTAAGGGTATTGGAGGCTGGATAACTGGGATTATACTAAGTCTATTACGTATTGTTGTCTGTATCTTCGTAATATATGTGCTATTGAAACTTGTTTTTTGGTGTATCTCTGTATGCAAGAAAAGATGTAGAAATAGATAAGGAAGTTTGACTGTAAACAACAAGAATTTAACTATTATTCCTTTGAGTCCTAGATTGACATCTCATTTCTGGCATGAAGGAGCGTACTCTTGCAATGATGGACGTGGCTTCAGTATCTGGGGGATGGAGAAGGTAGAAGACCTGTCTCCCTTGGGCAACCCGTCGGCCTGGGATAGTACCTGGTGAACGAGCCACTATCAGCTGTCGTTGCAGGACCCAGTGTTCCAGATTGATGAAAAATGAAGATGTCAAAGGGGGGAATGATAGGAACTGAAGGAGTTAAATTGAGTTCTGTCTATGTTGCATTCTCTTGTTTAAAACCTTATCTGTTCTTCGAGGAGATGTCTCAGACATCTCCCTTGTGAACCAAGGTCAAATACCTCTGCTTTTTCGCCTAAATGACTTTCTTTGTCGAAAACAAGTTGTAAAATCATTTGTACTGCGCATGTCTGTAAAATGTTTAAATTCTTTACTATAAAAGACGGAAGCCTAACTGATAAGCCAGAGGCGTCTTGAGAGGCATCCCGAGTGGTATTATACAGCCGTGTCTGTGTTATCCTTCTCGACGGAGCAATTGATTAGAGACATATGGTGCTTCACACCTAAGAACATCGGTCCTTCAGATGAAAGAGATATCTGAGGGATCCCAACACCGCACTCCCAGAAAGTTTAGGAAATCTTTACTAGATGCAGGGACAGAGATAAGTGATGGATGATGCCACATGCAGCTCCAACCCTGGGTGCAGTGTGAACATGATGATGTGGGGAGGGGGGTTAAAGGTGGACTGCACATGATGATGTGGGGAGGTGTTGTGAGCTCATTTTCAAGTTTGCCTCTGGCTTCTGGTGAGGGTTATGGAGCTGGCTGTGCTGACAGAGGAGTAGTGAGTTCTCTATCTGGACTCCCTCTGTTGGTGAAGGGAGGTAATGAAGCTGATCTAAATGGCAGAGACCGGCCACCTGAGGAAGAGGACTGTGATTGGACATCAGGAATTTGTGATTGGATTTAAGGCAGCCGACTCCCTAGTTTCTTGCTGGTGATTTCTCCTGACTGTGGCTTCTGGTTTCCAGTTTGGTTCCTGCCTTCTTAAAGCTAAGTTTTCTCTGCTATTGTTCATATGAGTTTTTGTCTGGTTTACTTAGTTTTTGTGTTCAGCCAGCCCTGGCTGGGATTGGGCTGAATCCCCATTTTGTCTCTGATCAGTTGATCTCTTTTGCTCTGTCTTCAGAATATACCTGAGTGCTGATATAGGGAATTGAAGTCTAGCGACTTCAGGGCCTTTTTCTATCAGACATGTTGGACATTTTTTGGAAGGGTTTTTTGCGTGATTGCAGACAGGACAGCAGCTTTTCTTTCCTGTCCTTTCTAGTTAGTGAGGGCCCCATCATTTGCTCAGCCTTTCTTTCTATCTGTGTCTGTGTTTTCATCTTGTTTCACCGACAATACATGTTGGAGGCTGTCTATTGCTTTGGGGTCTGCTCTGGGGCAGTTTAGATTCTCCCTTTCTTTCTTTAGGCTTATTTAGCTCTCCGGCAGTGACAAGGCATCTAGGACCACCATAGGCACGCTCCACGGCTACTGCTAGTTGTGTGGATAGGATCAGGGGTCTGCAATCCGCTAGTTACCAACCTCTCCGGTTTTCTGGGCTTAGCTTGCTTTTTGTTTTTTCCTCCTCGGTGACTCATTCATAACAGAATCACCAGCCATACTGCAGATTCTAGGGTACTCAAAAGCAGGAGAGAATTGTAAAAAAAAAGTGTCGGAATTTTTTTTTTTATATATGTATATTTTCTCCTCTCTTTCTCTGGGGCCATAGGAGGATTCTTTTTTTCCTTTCTCCTTGATGGAGATTAAGCAATTGTCTGATCGTGTGGAGCAGCTCGCTGCTGAAGTGCGGGGAATTTCCGCCTATATCACTCATTCACATGCTGTTGAACCAAAGATCCCTACTCCTGATGTGTTTTTTGGGGATCGGTCTAAATTTTTGAATTTTAAGAATAATTGTAAATTATTTCTTGCCTTGAAGCCTATCTCATTGGGGAGCTCTGCGCAGCAGGTTAAAATTGTCATCGCCTTGCTGCACGGTGATCCCCAGGATTGGGCGTTTTTTTGACACCTGAAGATCCTGTTTTGACTAATGTGGATGCATTTTTTCAAACCTTGGGGTTGTTATATGATGAACCTAATGCTATTGATCAAGCTGAGAGAGCCCTATTGGCATTGAACCAGGGTCAGGATCCTGCAGAGTTATACTGTCAGAAATTCCGAAAGTGGGCAGTCCTTACTACATGGAATGATAGTGCATTGGCAGCTCTCTTTCGGAAGGGTTTGTCTGAAACTTTAAAAGATACTATGGTGGGATTTCCTGTTCCCTCTGGTCTTGATGATTCTATGTCATTAGCCATTCAAGTTGATCGGTGTTTACGTGAACGCAAGACTACACGGGAGGCGCTGCCACCTTTTGAACAAATGTCTGAACCTATGCAATGTGATAGAGTTTTGTCTAGGGCGCAACGTCAGGAGTTTAGAAGGCGTAATAAGCTGTTTTTTCTGTGGAGATGCCTCTCATGTTATTTCTGTCTGCCCTAAACGAGACAAACGTTTTGCATACACATTTGCTGTGGGTGGTGTACAACCTAAGTTTCTTTTGGCAATTACTCTGATCTGCTCCCTGTCCACATTTTCCACGAAGGCTTTTGTGGATTCAGGAGCGGCCTTGAATCTGATGGACTTGGATTTTGCTAAACGTTGTGGTTTTCCTATGACACCTCTGCAGATGCCTATTCCGTTGAGGGGTATTGATGCTACTCCTTTGGCGAAGAATAAACCTCAGTTTTGGACCCAGGTGATAATGCGGGTCGCCCCAGACCACCAAGAAAATTGCAGATTTTAGGTATTGCATAATTTACATGATACCATTGTTCTGGGTTTTCCCTGGTTGCAAATCCATAATCCGGTTTTGGATTGGAAATCTGTGCCTGTGGTGAGTTGGGGTTGTCGGTGTGCTCTTGGCGACACTCCTGTTTTCTCCACCTCTCCCCAGTCGCATGATGTTCCTGACTATTTGGCTGATTTTTATGATGTATTTAGTGAGAATGAGTCTGCGTCTTTGCCTCCTCATAGGAGTTATGACTGTGCAATTGAGTTGAGACCTGGGTGTAAATTTCCCAAGGGTCGACTTTTCAATTTATCTGTACCCGAACACGAGGCTATGCGATCTTATATTAAGGAGTCATTGGAGAAGGGTCATATTAGACCATCCTCTACGCCCTTAGGTGCTGGGGTTTTTTTCGTGGCCAAGAAAGATGGTTCATTAAGGCCTTGTATTGACCATTGTTCCCTTAACAAAATTACGGTTAAATATCAGTATCCGTTACCCCTGATTTCTGATTTATTCTCCAGAGTTAAAGGTGCTTGCTGGTTTACTAAGCTTGACCTCAGGGGGGCGTATAATCTTATTCGCATCAAGCATGGGGATGAATGGAAGACGGCGTTTAACACTCCGGAGGGACATTTTGAATACCTGGTGATGCTTTTTGGGCTCACTAATGCCCCTTCTGCCTTCCAATCCTTCATGAATGATATTTTCCGGGACTTTGTGGATAAGTTTTTGATCATCTATCTGGATGATTTTTTGATCTTTTCCAGGGATTGGGATTCTCATGTGGAACATGTTCGGACTGTGTTCCGGATTTTGAGGGAGAATTCCTTGTATGTTAAGGGATCGAAGTGCCTTTTTGGTTTACAGAGGATTTCATTTTTGGGATTTATTTTGTCTCCGTCAACTATTGAAATGGACCGGGCCAAGGTACAGGCCATTTATGATTGGGTTCAACACACTTCTTTGAAGGCTCTCCAGAAGTTTTTGGGTTTTGCTAATTTTTATCGTAAATTTATAGCTAATTTTTCTGGTATTGCTAAACCACTGACTGATTAAACTAAGAAGGGTGCTGATGTGCTGAATTGGTCTTCAGAGGCTGTTTCTGCCTTTCAGGAGCTGAAGCGGAGGTTCACTTCTGCTCCGGTTTTGTGGCAACCTGATGTCTCACTTCCTTTTCAGGTGGAGGTAAACGCTTCAGAGATTGGTGCAGGAGCTGTTTTGTCCCAAAAAGATCCGGTAACGTCTAAAATGAATCCCTGTGCCTTCTTTTCCCAAAAGTTCTCCCCATCTGAACGCAACTATGATGTGGGGAATCGGGAATTGTTAGCCATGAAATGGGCACTTGAGGAGTGGAGACATTGGTTGGAGGGAGCTAGACATCAAGTTGTGGTCCTCACAGACCATAAGAATTTGATTTACCTTGAGTCGGCCAAATGCTTGAATCCTAGACAGGCTAGGTGGGCCTTGTTTTTTACGCGTTTTGATTTTGTGGTCTCCTTTCTTCCAGGCACTAAGAATGTTAAGGCAGACGCCCTTTCTAGGAGTTTCTTTGCTGATTCTCCTATTGTGACCAAGCCTACTACCATCCTAGGTGAGGGGGTAGTTCTTTCTGCCATCTCTCCCGATTTGAGACGTGCTCTGGAAGAATTCCAGGAGGACAAACCTGAGCATTGTCCTATGGGAAAATTGTATGTTCCTGACCAGTGGAGGAAGAGAGTGATGTCTGAAGTTCATTGCTCCACATTGGCTGGTCATCCAGGTATTTTTGGTACCAGAGATTTGGTGAGTCGGTCTTTTTGGTGGCCTGCCTTATCTCGTGATGTCAGGAATTTTGTGCAGTCCTGTGGGACTTGTTCCCGGTCTAAACCCTGTTCTCGCTCTAGTGGGTTGTTGATGCCCTTGCCGGTGCCTAAGAGGTCATGGACCCATATTTCAATGGATTTTATTTCTGATCTTCCTGTCTCTCAGAGAATGACTGTTATCTGGGTGATTTGTGATAGATTCTCTAAGATGGTTCATCTTGTACCACTCCCAAAGTTGCCATCTTCCTCAGAGTTGGTACCCTTGTTTTTATAACAGGTGGTTCGGTTGCATGGGATTCCTGAGAGCATTGTATCGGACAGAGGAGTTCAGTTTGTTTCCAGATTCTGGAAAGCCTTTTGTTCCAAGCTGGGAATTCAGTTGTCCTTCTCCTTTGCGTTTCACCCTCAGACCAATGGGCAGACGGAGAGAACAAACCAGACTTTGGAGTCCAATTTGAGATGTTTTATATCTGCTGATCAGGATGATTGGGTTTCATTTTTGCCCTTGGCTGAATTCGCTTTAAATAAAAGAGCTAGTTCTGCCACCTTGATGTCCCCCTTTTTCTGTAACTTTGGGTTTCATCCTTGATTTTCTTCAGGGCAAGTGGAATCTTCAGCCTGCCCAGGTGTTGACACTGTGGTAGAGAGAATGCAGCAGATTTTGGACCAAGTAGTGGATAAGTTGTCTCCCTCCCAGGAAAAGGCCCAGCGGTTTTCTTACCGGCATAGGCCAATTGGTCCCTGGTTTAAAGTGGGTGATATGGTTTGGTTGTCATCAAAGAATATCTCTATGAAGGTGGCTTCTCCAAAGTTCAAGCCAAGATTTATTGGACCTTACAAGATTTTGGAGATTCTTAATCCGGTTTCTTTTCGATTGGCTCTTCCTGTTACGTTTAAGATTCATAACGTGTTTCATAAGTCGCTGTTGAAGAGATATGTTGAGCCAGTAGTTCCTATGGCGGCACCTCCTGATCCTGTATTGGTTAAAGGTAATGTGGAATATGAGGTAGAGAAAATACCGGATTCTCGTCTGGCTAGACGGAGACTCCAGTATTTGATCAAGTGGAAGGGTTATGGCCAGGAGGACAATTCTTGGGTCTCCGCCTCTGATATTCATGCCGATAGATTGGTTCGTGCTTTTCATCGGGCCCATCCTGATCGGCCTGGTGGCGTGGATGAGGGTTCGGTGACCCCTCCTCAAGGGGGCGTACTGTTGTGAGCTCATTTTCGGGTTTGCCTCTGGCTTCTGGTGAGGGTTATGGAGCTGGCTGTGCTGACAGAGGAGTAGTGAGTTCTCTATCTGGACTCCCTCTGTTGGTGAAGGGAGGTAATGAAGCTGATCTAAATGGCAGAGATCGGCCACCTGAGGAAGAGGACTGTGATTGGACATCAGGAGTTTCTGATCGGATTTAAGGCAGACGACTCCCTAGTTTCTTGCTGGTGATTTCTCCTGACTGTGGCTTCTGGTTTCCAGTTTGGTTCCTGCCTTCTTAAAGCTAAATTTTCTCTGCTATTGTTCATATGAGTTTTTGTCTGGTTTACTTAGTTTTTGTGTTCAGCCAGCCCTGGCTGGGACTGGGCTGAATCCCCATTTTGTCTCTGATCAGTTGATCTCTTTTGCTCTGTCTTCAGAATATACCTGAGTGCTGATATAGGGAATTGAAGTCTAGCGACTTCAGGGCCTTTTTCTATCAGACGTGTTGGACATTTTTTGGCAGGGTTTTTTGCGTGATTGCAGACAGCAGCTTTTCTTTCCTGACCTTTCTAGTTAGTGAGGGCCCCATCGTTTGCTCAGCCTATCTTTCGATCTGTGTTTGTGTTTTCATCTTGTTTCACCGACAATACATGTTGGGGGCTGTCTATTGCTTTGGGGTCTGCTCTGGGGCAGTTTAAATTTTCCCTTTCTTTCTTTAGGCTTATTTAGTTCTCCAGCTGTGACGAGGAGTCTAGGACCACCGTAGGCACGCTCCACGGCTACTGCTAGTTGTGTGGATAGGATCAGGGGTCTGCAATCCGCTAGTTACCAACCTCTCCGGTTTTCTGGGATTAGCTTGCTTTTTGTTTTTCCCTCCTCTGTGACTCATTCATAACAGGGAGGGGGTTAAAGGGGGCCTATACATGGTGATGTGGAGTGGGGGGTTAAAGGGGGACCACACATGATGATGTGGGGAGGGGGGTTAAAGGGGGACTGCACCTGATGATGATGGGAGGGGATTAAAGGGGATTGCACCTGAAGTGGGGGGTTAAAAGGAACTGCATGCTGGAACTGTTTGCATGGAGAGCAGTGAGTATTTATTGCTCTTCAGTAGCGCGCAGTGTCAGCTGGAGCTTTCCTGCTGCTGCTGGTGGTCATGTGTGCCAATATTAAGAGAAAGTCATAGTTACTCACCGGTTAACGGTATTTTTCGGAGTCCATGACAGCACCACCTGAGAGAGGGGATCCGCCCTCCAGGAACAGGAAATCCTACAGATACATATGGGCGGCACCTCTCCCACGCATCAGTTGGTTTACAGAGCACAAGAGGACCACAATGGTTAATAGCATAATTTATATACAATACTCTACATGACTAATAATTACCCATGTACATATAAGAGGAAGAAGTGTACACCCAAATTATACTAAAGGGAGGTAATGTACGGGTGCTGTCATGGACTCCGAAAAATACCGTTAAACGGTGAGTAACTACGACTTTATTCGGTCGTCCATGACAGCACCACCTGAGAGAATTACAGAGAGTAATAATTACTTTAGGGAGGGACTACAGCCTGCAGAACCCTGACACCAAAGGAGAGGTCTGAGGAAGCACTCAGGTCTAGTCTATAATGGTTATAAAAGGTGCTCGGAGAGGACCAAGTAGCTGCCTTACATATTTGGTCGATTGAGACCTCCGATCTCTCGGCCCACGAGGTTGACATGGCCCTGGTGGAATGCGCCCTCAGCTTGCCAGGGGCCGGTTTGCCTTTTGAGGTGTATGCTAAAGAAATGGCCTCCCTAATCCATCTCGCTAGCGAACTTTTTGTAGCCCTAAGGCCCTTCCTAGTGCCCTGATAGGAAGTAAATAAGGAATTATCTTTTTTCCAGGGGTCGGTAACTGTCAGGTACTCTAGGAGACATCTCCTAACGTCTAGCGTGTGTAATTTCCTTTCTTTATCGTTCGTGGGATTAGGGAGGAAGGATGGAAGAACTATCTCCTGAGATCTATTGAAACTGGAGGCTACTTTAGGCAGGTATGCCGGATCGGGAGTAAGAATTACCCTATCATCCCTGAATTGTATGTAAGGAGGGAGTCTAGATAGTGCCTGGATGTCACTCACTCTATGGGCAGATGTCAATGCCACCAGGAGGGCCACTTTAAGGGATAGGTTTTTCGTGGAGGCTGATGATATAGGTTCAAACGGGGCCTCTGTCATGGCCGTAAGAACTAGGTTTAGATCCCATGGCATAAATTTATTTTTTACTAACGGTCTGGACCTGCCTGTTGCTTTAACAAACCTATCCAATGGTTGCTGGCAATGTTGCAGTTGAACAGTGCCCCAAGAGCCGACATCTGTACCTTGAGGGTGCTGGTGGAGAGTCCCATATCCAGACCTTTTTGCAAGAACTCTAAGATCTGCGCTATGGGAGTGGGCTGTCCAGCTACTACCCCTGAACTCTGAAGGAATTTCTTCCAGATCCTGACGTAGATTTTTGTTGTAACCTGCTTTCTGCTTTTAAGTAGGGTGTTAATTAGGGCCGGGGAAAAACCTCTCTCTCTTAGCAGTGCCCACTCAAAATCCACGCCATCAGATGTAGGCCAGCTACCTGAGGATGGTAAACTGGGCACTGGGACAGGAGGTCTGGGATGTTTGGTAGGACCCAAGGGTTGGATACCGACATGGTCCTCAGGCATGAGAACCATGCCCTCCTGGGCCAAAACGGGGCGATCACTATAACCCTCGCTTTGTCCTTCCTGAATTTCCTCATCACTAGGGGTAGTAGAGTCAGGGGAGGAAAGGCGTATGTTAGCCTGAAGTCCCATTTGATTAAAAGAGCATCTACTGCCAGGGGGTTCTCCCTGGGATTCAGGGAGCAGAACTGAGGCACCTTCCTGTTTTCTCTGGTGGCGAAGAGGTCCACTTCTGGCTGTCCCCATTTTTGTACTACCTGGTTGAAGATGGACGCTTTTAAGGACCATTCTCCCTGCTTTAGGAGGTTGCGGCTGAGGAAGTCTGCCGTGGTGTTTTCCTTTCCTTTTATGTGCAGAGCTGTTAAAGATAGGAGATGTTGCTCTGCCCACTGGAACAGCCATTCTGCTACGTCCATCAGGGGCTTGGACCGAGTGCCACCTTGGTGGTTGATGTAAGCCACGGTGACCTGATTGTCGGAGAATATACGAACATGGTGCCCCTGTAGATACACAAGAAGGTTTTTAACTGCCTGCTCTATGGCTGTTAGCTCTTTCAGGTTGGAGGACATTTCCAACTGATGACTATCCCACAGGTCTTGAATTAAGGTTTCCCCCATGTGGGCCCCCCAACCGTAGGGCTTCCGTCCGTGGTGACTACCCGGGTTATGTTATATTCCCAGGGTACTCCTCTGGCTACATTGTTCTCTTCTAGCCACCACTCAAGTGATCTCAAAGTGTGTTGGGACAGAGTCAACCGACCTTCTAGATACCCGCCCAGGATTTTTTGGTGGCTTAAAACCTCGCCCTGTAGCACCCTTGTGTGGAACTGGGCCCACCGGACCACGGGGATGCAGGATGAGAGAGAACCCAGGAGGGACATTGCCTTCCTGAGAGACATGGAAGGGCTATTAGAGGTGTTCAAGACCTGCTGGCGTAGGCGGACCAATTTATTGGGAGGAAGACGACATTCCTGATTTTGTGAATCAAGGGTTAAGCCCAAGAACTGCTAGACCTTCATGGGCTGTAGACCGGACTTCTTGATATTTAATAGCCACCCTAACCTTTCTAAAGCCAATTTTGCTTTCTGCAATTGATCGAGACAGTGGGCTGCTGTTTTTCCTACAATTAGGAAGTCATCCAGGTAGGGGATTACTAGGATGTCTGCCTCCCGTAGATGGGCCATAACTTCCGCTATAACTTTAGTGAACACCCGGGGGGCAACTGCTATACCAAAGGGAAGGGCGACATATTGGAAATGCTGTAACAACCCCTCCAAATGAACTGCCACTCTAAGGAAACGTTGATGAGGCGCATAGATGGGTATATGGTAATAAGCGTCCTTTAAATCCAACACCACCATAAAACAATTTTCAAACAGCAACTTTATGGTGGAGCTGATCGTTTCCATTTTGAAAGGTCGAATGACTAGGTATCTGTTAAGCGCCCTCAGATTAATTATGGTCCTGTAGGAATTATCCGGTTTACGGACCAAAAATAGGGGGGAGTAGAAGCCTTCGCCCTTCTCTGCCTCTGGTACTTTTGTCAGTACCCCCTTCTGGCATAGATCAATAACCTCAGTTTCTAGGGCAGTCTGTTCCGCCAAGGAAGATCTAAGCGGAGTGGCTCTAAAGCTGTTCTGGGGGACACAGGCAAATTCGAGCTTTAGGCCTGCGGCCACCAACCCCAGGATCCAGTTACTGTTCGAGATCCGCGACCAGGCTGGGTAGAAGGCCGATAGTCTACCTCCCACCGGGGCCTCTAGTAATTGGGGAGGTTTCTTGGACTCACGGGATGCTTCTTGACGTCCCCCTCCAAACATAAAACCAGTACCTTTTCTTTTCTTATCTTCCCATCTGCCCCGATCCCTGGACGACCTCCTCCGAAAAAATCTCTTCCTAGCAAAGGGACGCCTATAGGAAGTGGTGGGTAGGGAAGGGAATTTCTTTTTATCATCGCCCGCCTTCTCCAGGAGTTCATCCAGGACTGGTCTGAATAGATATTCTCCTTCACATGGGATGGAGCAAAGCTGGGATCTGGCCTGGATATCCCCGGGCCAGCATTTCAGCCATATAGCTCGTCAGGCTGCATTTGATAGCCCTGCAGCCTTGGCCGCCATTCTCGCAGAGTCTGCTGAAGCGTCGGCTAAAAAGGCTGCCGCGTCCTGGATGGTAGGTAGGGTTTTTAGGATAGATTCCCTTGAGGCTCTGTCCACTAGCTGTGTTTCTAATTGGTCCAGCCAGACCATCATAGATCTGGCCATGCAGGTAGCTGTAACTGCCGGTCTCAGGGCCCCAGCTGACATTTCCCATGTGCCTTTTAAGTAGGAGTCCACTTTTTTATCCAGCGGATCCTTCAAAGAGACCATGTCATCAAAGGGAATCGTGGATTTTTTGGACGCCTTAGCCACTGCTGCATCCAATCTCAGGGCTTTGTCCCATTTATTTACCACAGGAACTTCAAAGGGATATCGCCGTTTAAAGGCTCGTGGTAGGGAGCCTTTCCTTTCCGGCTTCCTCCATTCTTTATTAATCAAATTTTGGACCTTATCGTTTAACGGGAACGACTTACGTTTCCTGGGGTCTAAACCCCCGAACATTAGGTCCTGTGCTGACCGTTCAGGTCTGGCGTCTGTTACCCCCATGGTAGCCCTAACTGCCTTGACTAGTTTGTCCACTTGGTCAAGACCTAGGCAGAAACGACTGGCGTCTTCCTCTGAAGAGGATGCGGACGCGGAAGTGGAGGGTTCTGAGGAGTCTTCACGCCCTCTTTCTCTTCCTAGACGACTCCCCCTGGGGTACGGATTTTAGGGCTTTAACCTCTGCTCTGATTATTTCCCTTAGACTTGTAGCAAAGTCAGGGGTCTCTTCTGCCACCTACAGGAGGGGGGATAGAGCAAGGAAGTATGCTTGTAACTTTTTGGGACTACGCCCCCCTTTTTTTTTTTTTACCATTTGCCGTATGCATGACTGGCACAGCCTCTTAGGGTAGGCTTCCGGCAAGGGGCATTTACAAAGGGCGCATTCCCTGTTTTTTGCCTTGTCAGTACATTTCTTCCCCTATAGGAGGAAAAACATAAGGGGGACACTGCATCAGGGCACATTCTCGAAGATCTCTTACCCTGATCAGAAGGCGTAGGTACCGGATCACGGGGGGGCGAGCTGGATCCATCGGCCTGGAGGAACTTCTGTGGCCGGATTGTCCAGTTCGTTTCTTCTTTTGCTGGGAGCTGGTTTGGGACCTCTCTGAGGTACGTTCCTGCTCTTTGTCCAGCTGTGGCACGGGAGCTTCTGGCTCGTCCATCCTGCCTCTGAGCTTGAAGCCACTCAGCAGTGCATCTGTGCCCTTTTTCTCCCCCCGGAAATCCGGGTTCACAGGTGACGTGGCCAGGGGCTGATTTTCGCCCCCCCATTTTCCCCGATGTCCCCCCGCATGCCATGCCTCCTCCCCGCCCCACCGCGTCGACGGCGCCCACGCCGCCGACGCACGGGTAGAGAAAGCCGGCCGGTACGCGACTTCCGGTCCGGCGCCACCAGCCCCGCCACTTCCGGCCGGGGGCGCGCGCCGACGCCCAGGCCGTCAACGCCACCGGCCCCACCCCCGCCGTGCCACTTCCGGTCCGGCGCGCGTGGACGCGCAGACCACCGGCCCCGCCCCCCCGCCGTGCCACATCCTGTCCGGGCGCGAGGACGCGCAGACCACCGGCGCCACCGGCCCCGCCTCTCACCCGCGCTACCCCCGGCCCGGCACGCATGAGGATGAGCCGGCCACCAGCTCCGCCGACACATAGTGCTCCCCGGACGCCACCGCCGAGCGCAGCCGCACGACCCCGACCGCGATCCTAGGCGAGGGGAGCTGCACCAGCTGGGGTAAGGACTGGGATTCTGGGAGAAAGCCCTACTTACCCGCCGGCGCCAGCCCAGGAGACGGGCATCCACCGGACCCCGCTCCCACCTGCCCCGTACACTGCCGTGAAATCCTGCGCGGGTCACCGTGGCGCTTCCAGGGAGCTCCGCACTGCCTGAGGTAGGAGACCCCCCCACTACCTGAGTCGGACAGCCGGCCTGGGGATTCCTTCGTCCATGATAGCATGATCTGGAGGGAATCCTGTCCTCCAGGAACAGGAAACCAACTGATGCGTGGGAGAGGTGTCACCCTTATGTATCTGTAGGATTTCCTGTTCCTTGAGGGCGGATCCCCTTCTCAGGTGGTGCTATCATGGACGACTGAATACATGAATATTCAGAATAATAATTTCTCAAGTATCAGCACACATGACCACCGGCAGCAGCAGGAAGGCTCCAGCTGACACTGCGCGATACTGAAGAGCAATAAATACTCACTGCTCTCTGCGATGAACAGTCCTGGCATGCAGAGAGCAGTGAGTATTCTGGCAGCTGCTCTTTGGCTTGAAAGCAGTGCATAACGTCCCTGCCAAGCGCTGCTTACAAGTATAAAGCAGCTGTTGTCGTAGGAACACGACGCTGCAAGGGAGCGCTGGGAAGGTAAGTGTAACGCTTTTTTTTATCTTTTCTGATGGGGCCATGCATACCAGTATAAGGAAAGGATGGGACCAATCATATCAGGATAAAGATGGGGCCATGCATACAAGGACTGGGATGGGGACTAATCGTAACAGGTAAATGTAAGAGAATGGTCAGCTATAATATACTGAGCTGCCATGATCAGCCAGGCAGCCAACTTGTGAAAGGTAGGAAAGAATATATTCAACTTTTACAATAGAACTAATACGATGTACTCTGTAAAAGCAGATGGAGGATTTAAAATGAGATCATGCTCATTAACAAATTTAGCAGATGTGCATATAGGTAAATTGGATCAGCCTCAGGGCAATGAGAAAAGAGAACCAACGAATATATGGTAAATATGTGTATTTAGGATAGTGTTAGTAGTGTTAGTAGGAAACAGACTTCTACAATTGTCAAATGTATGAATTTATGGGTTTAGTCTAAGAGCAGTAATAAGATTAATGACAGTAGTTAGAGAGAATATTGGATTTATGTGTTTTTAATGTGGTTTGGTGAAGAGTTAATTAATGATGTAATATTGTGTTACTTCTTCCTTTGTCCAAAAAGATATGATGTAACCATATACGGCCTTTTGCTATAATATGTATACAGCTTCCTTTGTTTGTATAATGTATAAAAAGCTCCTGTTACTGTTGCTCGGGGCCATTCCACCACCATTATGCCGCTGTGCCACACCATGGCCAGGGTAGGGGCCTTATCACCGCCAGACTTCCTAGCGAATCTCTGCCTGTCTGAATTCCTGTTTTTGCCCGCATATTTCAACTTCTCTGATTTTCTGCTCTGTTTTGCCGTGTATCTCTGAATAAACTTCGACCTCAGCTTTAGAAGATTGTCTGCAATTTTGTCCGGCTCATCAAACTCTCCCAATCAGGACTTTTTCTTACAAGTGGCGATTGCCAGCCAGGAGGAGCGGCTCCGGAGAGCAGCCTCCAAAAGAACCTTTGGAAGAAGTTGCAGATGAGAGTTTGAGGTTGGAAGAGTGAATAAAAAAACAAAAAAACGCATGTGGCCACATGTGAAACCGATCAAAGGAAGCCAGCCTGAAGGAGAACCTCTCGTGATTGCTCCGAGACCGCCTGCCCGATTTTTTTATAAGAAAAGTACAGAAGAAAAAAAGACTATAAAAAATATATGAGCAACTAAGAAGAAGCTATCCACAAGGACGTGAGAACTTTTTTGTGCCGGGTAGTAAGAAGCTTTAAAAGGGCGTGGGGAGATGCTTGGCAAGCGTAACGCGTGAGGCTGGAATCACGGCTGCACCTCTTTTGATATCTGGTCGACCCCAAACAGCTGCAGCGAGGTCTTCCATTCAAGAGAGGTGTGAGTATCTAACTTTGCTTAAATTGCATTTGTTGATACTAGAGCAGAGTAAAATTCATCCTTGTAGACCACTGTAAATAGGGAGTGGTTACAGAAGCAGGCAGAGAAATATGCTGGCACACCCCAGCTGGAGGGGGTTAATGTGGAAACCACGTGGTTAAATTGTATGCGTTGGTTTACCACAGAGAACTAGATACAAAGAATTCGCTAGGGAAGACTAATAGCCGAGTAGCGGCTTTGTGTAAGACAGTGATAACTTATGATCAGGCTCTTGATAGACAGCCTAAACCGCAGTATGTGTACGGGGTCACCCGGGGAGGGACAGTGTATGGGGAGAGATTAGAACAGTTGAATGAGACATTGAGACCAGCAGAGGAAACACAAAAGGAGGGGGTTGAGTTGGAGACTTTGACAGCACTTATAGCACAGATGGAGTCTGCAGTGGAGAAGTGCGGGGCTGATGCAGACACAGTCTCAGAATGGAAGTCAATGTTAGGAGACTGGATAAGAGAATATACAAATACACAGGATAGATTGTCCTGGCAGCTTCAGCATATGCAGACACAGTTGGGTAAAGGGTTGGCAGAGGAGGAGGAGGAAAGAGATGATTTATCCCAGGAGGAATATAAATTTGACACTGCTTCGACCTCAAGAAAAATCCCTGCCCAAATGTCCCTGGTCCATCTTAAATTTATTAAAAATTTGCCTAATTGGGAGGAAAGTAAGGGAGTGCTTCATAATGTTCTTGATTTTGAGTCATGGCTAGATAAATTTCAAATTAAATGTAAGGAAGATGCTTCCCATTATTTCATTTCTTTTGTGCCCCCTGAGTTCATGTCCCATCTTAGAGCCCAGCAAGCGAAGGGTGTTCAGTGTGAACTGACAGAGCCGCAGGGAAGAATGAAGTTTGTGATTTCACAGAAGTTAGGGGGGAGAAAGCCCTCTCTGGCATTGTTAGATTCCTTTAAAATTAGAAAGGAGAGTGATCTCAGGATAGAGGCAGATAAATGAGTTGCAGCCTGGTGCGTTGTGTTTGATAAGACCTTAGATATTATGGACCAGGGTGATAAATTTGCTATGATGGAACAATTTGTAAAAAAGGTTCCCTTAGAGGGAGTTTTTAAAATCAGGAGTTTTGCAAAATGCTGAATCCATTGAGGACGTGGTGGAGGCTTTATTAACCAATGTTAGAATGATGCAATCCGAGGTGAAGGGTGATGAGTCTAATGTTTTTGCGTACCATTCACCTCGGGGTGTATCTGCTGATTCAGGGAGGCCGGGGGGATAAGGCCAGCTGCCGAGAATGGGCAGATCCCGTTCGGCAGAGCCCCCCACGGGATCCCATGAGAGGTCCCCCTTGTGTTATTTTTGCGGACAGTTAGGACACTTTAGACATTCTTGTCCCAACCTTGTGCCAGGGATTGTACGCCGAGAACCCCGGGCACCATTTAACCCCCAACAGCCCCGGGAGTTCTCTAGACCACCTTTTGGAGTTAGACCTCCGTATCCAGCAGTGAATGACCCTAGGCAGTATCAGCAGTATAATGGTCTTCAAATGGTTAACCCAGTCTCACAGGAGACTTCTGCTCCTATTCCTTCCCCAGTAGCTTTCACTCATCTGCACCCGGAGGTCCATGCTATTCAGGGAGGGGTCACTCCTCCTCGTCCCTATGCTCCGCTGATTAGGGAGCTACAGGAACATGAGGACCGGACCCTGACTAAGGATCTCTTTGGGGGGAGGTGGCAGCTGTTGGACGGAAGTCGTGTCCAGATGGGGATGATGGATTTTTCGGGCTTCCCATGGCAGGTAACACTGATTGATGGGAGTGCTCCCCCTGTTCCCCTTACCCTCCTTGACCACCTTTCCTTGGGCAGCGATGGGAGACCTTATGTCAGAGGGAGAATAGAGGGGCTGCCTTGGGAAAACATCCTCATCGATACAGGAGCCTCAGTTTCAGTAACAAGACACAAATTGCAGTCACCCCCTGGACTGCCTGAGACTACCACTTTGGTAGGATTTGAGGGCTCCTGTATTCAAGTAGTAAAAAGTTGTCCAGTGAACCTGAGATTTCAGGACACAGGGGGATCGAAGCAAAGGGGTCTTCGATGCGCTTTCTGGGTAAACCCACAGTTACGGTCCACTATTTTGGGAACTGATGTTTTGGGAGCAATGGGAATTGTTGTTGATTTATGTAACAAAGTCTTGTGGCGGAATAAAGAAGCCACTATCTGTTCTGTAATTGTACCTGTGGAGGAGGATGAGGGGAGTCACAAATTCCCCATTGCTAGTTTCGGATTAGGTGCTGATGAAAATGTTGAAAATACTGACAATGATGCTTTGAAAAATGAATTGAAGCAAAGGTTCCCTGAATTGTGGATCTCAAAGAAAACTGATTGTGGGTTAATGCAAACTCAGGTTAAAATTGATGGTGAAAAACTGCCACCTTTCCAGCATCAGTACCGTATTCCGGAGGACGCAATCCCTTACATAAGGGTAGCAGTCAGTGAATTAGAGAAGCAAGGTGTTGTTGTGAAAGGTAATTCCCCATGTAACAGTCCTATTCTACCTGTAAAAAGGAAGATGGCAGTTTTCGAATGGTAGTAGACCTGAGACTTGTAAATAAGTACACTCCCTCAGCTGCTCACCTTGTTGCATCTGCCCCTGAAGTTATGTCACAGCTGAGGAGTGATTGTAAAGAGCTTTCTTGTTTGGACATTGCAAATGGCTTTTTCTCAGTACCCCTAACACCTGAATCTGCCCTCCGCTTCGCATTCACTTTTGAGACTGTGCAATACTTGTTCACACATTTGCCCATGGGATTTCACAGTTCTCCTGTGTATTTCCATCAGGCATTGGCTCAAGTATTAGAACCCCTTGGCTACGGAGACAAAGTCTTACAGTATGTGGATGATCTATTGATTCAAACTGTCGATGAATGTGAACACCAAGAGACCCTTGAAAATGTTTGTCAGGCTTTACAAGATGCAGGACTCAAAATGAGTCTAGACAAAGTACAAGTGATGAAATCAGAGGTTAAATTTCTGGGTGTGTCTGTCTCAGCAGAAGGAAAGAAACCCATGCATGACAGGGTTAAAGCTATTCAGGCTGTCCCCATACCAACTAATATTACTGAGCTCAGAAAATTTTTGGGTCTTATCAACTTTTCCAGAGAATTTATTGAAGATTTTGCTTATCTGGCTAAACCACTGTATGATTTATTGAAAGATGTTAATGATGATTTTGCTCCTGTCAATGTGGAGGGAGCCGCCTTACAGGCTTTTGAGGGATTGAAGCGCGCCCTTACGGCAGCTGCTGCATTGATTAACCCTGACCCTTCCCAGCCTTTTTACAATCAGACTCATACCAGTGATGTCTCTATTTCTTCTGTGCTTCTACAGAAATGGCTCAAAGAAAGCACAGAAGTGTCTAGTCAGTTGTATGCCCTAGGTTACTACTCTAGGTTGCTTACCCCCGTGGAGAAAGGATTCACTCAGTGCATGAAGCACCTACTGGGCGTGCACTGGACTATGAATCAAGTGAGACATATAGTGGGGTTTCCTCCTTTAATTTTACAAACCCTGCATATCACTTTAAAAACTTTGCTGAAAGGAAAAGCTTCAGGTATTAATTCACAGAGAGTGGCCCAATGGATCATTGATTTTGAGACTAAAGACTTACAAGTTGAAGTGGGTGAGAAATATCACTTAGCCCAGATGATGCAATATGCAGGAAAAAGTCACGATTGTCAAACTTAACAGGCTAATGTCACTCCCTCCCCCTTCCAAGCAGATTTCCAAGAAGGAATTTCTTGTGCCTATATCGACGGAGCTCGATATTGGCATGAGGGGCATTACGTCACCGGCTTCGCTGTGTGGCTCCCAGCTAAGCCATTGCTCCTGCAGTATAAACTCCCTGGTCATTTCTCCGCTCAAAGAGCTGAATTGGAAGCAGCTTTACAGGTCATTCTTGTGTGCACAGAGCCAATGAATATTTTCAGTGATAGAGCATATGTCGTTTCCTCCCTCACCCTGTATCTCAATGTATGGGCCCTGAGGGGGATGGTAGACTCACAGAATAGGCCTTTGCAACATGCAGAAATTCTCAAACAAATTGAGCAGCGGGGCAAAGAATTCCTGAATTTATGGTCCTTCTGTAAAACCAAGGGGCACCAGAGGTTGATTCCTGACCCACACATCCTTGGCAATGCATATGTAGACCATGCAGCCAAGGAAGCTGCCCTTATAGGCGATGACAAATATCCTCAAGAAATCATCGCTGCAGTCACTAAAACACCCTGAGAGCCCCCCCTTGTTTTTTCTCCTCTTCAAGATCTCGTAAAGGCACAGGAGAAGGATGGAGACTCATCCCTGTTCAAATCCCCTGCCCATTGAGGGGGAGTGCCTGTACTACAAAAGGGTTAATGACAGGCTAGTGCTTTATATTCCACCAACAATGATTAAGTCTTTGCTCAAATTTAATCATTCAGTCTTTGCTCATCCAGGACCAGAGGCTCTATTAGAGCTTGTCCAACAAAAAATGTGGCATCCCCAATTAAGAGCTTTATGCCAGGAGATACATGATGAATGCCTTATTTGTTTACAGAATAACTCCAAAGGAAAAGGCAAGCCCCATCTCCGCAGAATACAAGTAGCAGAGGGGCCCTGGCAGTCCATCCAAATTAATTTAACTGTTCCCTTCCCTCCTGCTAAAGGTGGTTTCCGATATGCCCTGATTCTGGTAGATGTCTTTTCAAAATGGGTAGAGGCGCTCCCAGCCACTAATAATACTGCTCTTACCACGGCCAGACTCTTGTGGAAAAATGTGTTTTCACATTGGGGTTTCCATAAAATCATTGAAAGTGACAATGGCCTTCACTTTGTGGGTCAGGTTACGAAGCATCTCTGTGCTCTGCTGGGGATCCAGCAGTGGTTCATGTCCCCTATCATCCGCAGTCGGCAGGGATGGTAGAACGCATGAACAGGACCCTGAAGTCCAAATTGTCCAAAATGATCCAAGAAAAAGGAAATGATTGGATTAATCATCTACCAGCTATCCTGTTAGCCATCCGTGCAGTAGCATCCAAATCTACCAGCATTTACCCATTTGAATTAATGACAGGAAGACAGATGCCTGTCCAGTTGCCAAGTGACATTGCCCGCAACAAGCCGTAGTACAGAGGGATCAATGGTTACAGCAAGTGCAGCAGCACATTACACGCCTTCAACAGTATGCTGCTTTCCAAATGGCGAAGAGTTGTGCTGATCCTACTGACAAATCCTATGAGTCTAAATTCGTTATAGGAGCTCAGGTCATGGTTAAAAATTTAAGAAAAATAGGACCCTGGGAAGCTAATTGAGAAGGTACTTTAGTTGTTACTCATAAGAAATTGGCCCCACAGTTTTAGGAGTGCACAGGGTTAACAAATCAAGCTACAAAAGGTGTTAAAATTGTTCATATCGATCAGTGTAGACTTCTTAATTATCTTACTGAGATTTATGGTAAGGACTGATACTCCACTTTTTTTTTCTATTTTCTCCAGGTCAGCCGAAGATTTTCATATTTGACTCCTAGGACCATGAGTTTATTGGATGATCGGGAGAAGATGCTTCACACTATACAGTGGGACTCTGATAGTGTGAGAGGGGGAGAAGATCAGGAAAATCCAGAAGCCAAAGAATGAGGAGAAAAAGACCAAAAGACTTAACTATTGTGCAACTTATTTTTTGGGGGACTAATATTTGAATTTTTTTTATTATGTGTTTGTGCTATTTTTAGGGACTCTTGCCCTTACACACACACACACGTGTATGAAGCGCTGAATTACCTCAATATTCTTATTTTCAATAATTCACTCAAGAACCTTACAGTACTGTATGTTGTACTCTGGACAGAGTACAAGAGGGGGATATGTAAGAGAATGGTCAGCTATAATATACTGAGCTGCCATGATCAACCTGGCAGCCATCTTGTGAAAGTTAGGAAAGAATATATTCAACTTTTACAATAGAACTAATACGATGTACTCTGTAAAAGCAGATGGAGGATGTAAAATGAGATCATGCCCATTAACAAATTTAGCAGATGTTCATATAGGTAAATTGTATCAGCCTCAGGGCAATGAGAAAATAGAACCAACGAATATATGGTAAATATGTGTATTTATGATAGTGTTAGTAGGAAACAGACTTCTACAATTGTCAAATGTATGAATTTATGGGTTTAGTCTAAAAGCAGTAATAAGATTAATGATAGTAGTTAGAGATAATATTGGATTTATGTGTTTTTAATGTGGTTTGGTGAAGAGTTAATTAATGATGTAATATTGTGTTACTTCTTCCTTTGTCCAAAAAGATATGATGTAACCATATACGCCCTTTTGCTATAATATGTATACAGCTTCCTTTGTTTGCATAATGTATAAAAAGCCCCTGTTACTGTTGCTCGGGGCCATTCCACCGCCATTATGCCGCTGTGCCACACCATAGCCAGGGCTGGGCCCTTATCACCGCCAGACTTCCTAGCGAATCTCTGCCCGTCTGAATTCCTGTTTTTGCCCGCATATTTCAACTTCTCTGATTTTTTGTTCTATTTTGCCGTGCATCTCTGAATAAACTTCGACCTCAGCTTTAGAAGATTGTCTGCAATTTTGTCCGGCTCATCAAACTCTCCCAATCAGGACTTTTTCTTACAGTAAAGGATGGAGCCCTGCAGACCAGGACAGGGATGGGGCTATGCATACCATTATAGGGATAAGGGCGATCATTCCTGCCAGGATAAGGTTGAGGTGGACCATTTCTACCAGGAAAGGGACGAGGAGCCATGCATTCTAGGACGAGATGGTGCCCTGCATACCAGGATAGGGATGAGGGCGATAGTTCCTGCCAGATAGGGATGAGGAGGCCATGCATACCATGATGGGGATGAGGGAACCATGCATACCAGGATAGGGATGAGGGGCCATGTGTTTCAGGATGGAGATGAGAGGACCATATTTACCTGGATAGGTGATATTAAGTAAAGAATTGACAACATTTTTGCATCAGTCTTTTTTTTACCCTAATTTCCTCCTCTAAAACCTAGGTCCGTCTAATAGTCCGAAAAATATGGTGTACATATTGGAAAAGCCATTTAAATGGATTATGCAAAGTAATCCCCTATCCCGAGACCTATGTAGTCGCTGGGGTACGACCAGTGGGACCTCCATGATCCCGAGAACCTGTGATCTAAAGAAGAGGTCGATCATGCGCACTGAGGTGGCATTCACACATGAACTTCAAATAACTCCTTTAAGGTGAGTGTTGAAGGGCAGGACAAAGTATAACAAAATCCACTGATCGGGTGTGGGGGGATTGTTATAGTATGTGGGCTGGTGGGGTTTGTGTGGCAGGGTTGCTTTTTTATCCCAGTCTGGCTCTGAAAGTCAGGAAAAAGGGAAACTGCTGCTATTGTACAGAAATTCACACTTGACACACACTGCACATTTAATGTTGTCGATCATAAAAGCAAATTTTGGCCAGAAAGACTGGACCTGGTCTTGTAGGGACCATATGAGCACATTCAGCAGCACAGAAGGGAGAGAAGGTAGATTCATCCAATAAGATATTAAGGATCTAGGATGCCAACAGCATCATTACCCTCCGATTTCTGATACAGACCCATCATAATACTTTTCTTCAAGTGATTTTCTAATTTATCAGAACATTCTATGTACGCTGTCATTTGACTTTGTAGTTTACAGACCTGGGCAGGTAACGGTCAGCGTCTTCTAATCTCAGGGGGTAGGTGGATCCTCCAGGTGATAAGTTCTATAGAAAAGGGCTTTCAATGCCCAAAGTCATTTGAACAGTTTTGGCTGAGGGAGAATGTTGTGGTCTAGAGGTAAAATGGTGATCAGGGTAATACGGCCAGATTACACCAATGATAAAGCAGCCACAGCCGGTGACTGGGAAGAATCTGTGACATCTCTGCATTTAGTGGTTACTACTCACCTGGGTAGTCATATGTAGGAATCTCCTCTTTACACCACTCATCACCCCTCGCATATGTCTCTGTAGCAGTAATATGGGTCAGATCTTCACCCTGAAACAAATATTATAAAAGTCACAGACAGATGGAGAAGTCGCATCTATGATCAGCTCTAATCCTGCCATCTCCACCGCTCTCATTACACAGGTACAAAACATATAATACTGGTGGATAAAACAAGACTGAGCACAAGACCTTCACAGCCGTCTACACATCATACTTGAGATCTCATGACAACTTCTCTCCATCTACCTGATGATCCTGAGGAACATTAGGATCTTCTTGTTTACAGTCCTGTGGAAGCAGAGGACGGGGACATCTCTCTGGTGTTGTCATCTTACTGGATAGATCTGTAGGGAAACACATACAGGGACTGAATTCATTCTTTTCATATAGATATAGGCTGAGTATATTTAGTCCTGTCTATTACCTGGAGATGCGAGGGGCTGGGGAACCTCCATTATGACATTCTTGTACAGATCTCTGTGTACTTCTAAATACTCCCACTCCTCCAAGGAGAAATAGACAGCGACATCCTGACACCTTATAGGAACCTGACACATACAATGATACCATCATCCCCCCCGATACCTTCATAGCGTTACTATATAATGTCCCAACATTCCCAGCAGTGTCACCTCTCCAGTCAGCAGCTCAATCATCTTGTAGGTGAGTTCTAGGATCTTCTGGTCATTGATGTCCTCATGTATCAGGGAGTGAGGTGGAAGTCCAGTGATTGGGCTCAGGGTTCTTCTCCATCCCTCAGACACAGGGTCCTGGCAGCGCTCACTAGACGTCTTCTTCACTACTGTGTAATCCTGGTTATGGAGAGACACATTAATAAATCTCACTACAGACATTTCCAGAGTCTTCACCTCTCCAGTTCTGTCCATCTGTTATTCCCATAGATAAGAATGATGTAATGTGACGTCATCAGAATCTCTCACCTCTCCAATAAGGTGGAAGAGGATCTCTAGGGTGAGGTGTAATATCCTCTCCGTCATTTTGTCTCTGTCCATATCCATCTTTGATGGGTAAATCAGGAAAATTCTCTTTTGTAGAAGATCTTCACTGAGAGGATCTGATATTGTAGAGACCTGAATGAGAAGAAGATGAGCCGATGTAACATCATAAAAATCCTGTGTAATACAATTACTGGAGATAATAAGGGAAATATATGAGGAGATTTATTATTTTACACTATTTTATTTTCTTCTTTACATATACTAATAAAACCTAAATATTTAGGCCACAGACAACAAGCAGTTTCCTCCTCGGAGTCGGCAGCTGAATACGTTTCTCAGACTCATCTTCCATAACACTAATTCTCGTCTCATTTACCGACACTGGAATCGGCATTAGCAATACTGCAGGAGATATTCATTACACGTGACAGGAGAAATAACTACTTCATGATGAGGACGACATCTTCATCTTCTACTACGGCTCTAGAAACATATTTGTCCAGAGTCCGTCACTGACTCCATCACCACCGGCCATCTACAGTACATGAATGTTTCCCGTCTTCCCCGAACTGTAATCTTCTATCACGTTAGATCTTATGTCTGAGTCACACACAGGAGTTTGAGGCTTTTATAAAAGCTTTTTTGTAAGAACATCAAGACAGGAGTTATTTGATGCCAATGTCTACATGTAAGCTTCCATATATTACATGAAAAACACAAAAAAAAAGTTTGAAAATATTCCTAAAATAATTATAGTGAAGTGTTGAGGCACCAAATGGAAAGTTTTTACCCAGTATATGGATACATTGAAGCAGAGCGAAGCAGAACCGCAGGAGTGTGGAGCACCAGCAGAGCTGCAAGGGTACGGAGCACAGGCAGAGCCACTAGAGTGCGGAATACAGGCAGAGTCGCAAGAGTGCAGAGCATGCAAAGCCGCAAGAGTGCGGAGCACAGGCAGATGGAGAGGACACAAGGATAGACACAGCAGGGAAAGGAGCCACAGACAAGGAGACTGACAGATGGAGGTAGGACTGAGTTCAGACAAGGTAACAGTATAAGACAAGGTACAGGAACAAAGACACACATACAGGAACAAAGACACACAGACCCAGATATACTACCTCCTGGAGGGCAGTGAGGACAAGTTTGAGACAAGACAAGGAACAATAGCACAGGGACCAGGATATTCTGCCTCCTGAAGGGCGGACGGATACAAGGCAAGGCTAGGAACAGGGACACAGAGACCAGGATATTCTGCCTTCTGGAGGGCACAGTAGACAGGCACAGATACCGGACTAGGAAACAAGCCTCTAGAGAAGGTGAAACACAGAACAGGACCTGGCAACTCAGCAGCAAGATACTAATTGAGTAAAGGCGTTGCTCAGGCAGCTACCACCGGGTGGAGCTGCCCTAAATACTAGAGGCCTCTTGGTAATTGGCCAGGGACACATTAGCCAGGTGCACCCTGATTCCAAAAGAACCAGAGAGTTCTGGTGCCGCCCCCCTATGCATACAGCCAGGAAACATGCAGAGAGCAAGCATGAAGCAAGAGGCACACAGCATGGAGTCGGCAGCAGACAGAACTCACAGTATGGCATGGAGCAGTGATTAAGTTGGTGTGTGGGAATGGGAGGCCATGCAGTGATGCCGGCAGGGTTGTTACACTGCCTTTAGGGGTGCATAATATTAGGGGCTGCAATATAATATAGAGTCTGTCTATGGGGGTGCATTATATTAAAGGGAACCTGTCACCAGGTTTGGCCGATAAGAGATATAGCCATCACCTTTCACGGCTGATATACAGAATTCTATAATGCTGTATATCTGCCCCCAAACCAGCCAATAAGAGGAGAAAAATAACTTTTTTTATACTCACCTGTGAGGCGGTCCAGTCCGAGGGGTGTCGCTCTTGTTCGTCCAGCGCCTCCCATCTTCCGATGATCGCCGTTCTCCTGCTTGCTTCATGTGGATGATGCATCACTGCGTCATCCACACAGGCTCCCCGACATCGCGCTCCTGTGCAGGTGTACTTATCTGCCCTGTTGAGGGTACAGCAAAGTACTGCAGGGCGCAGGTGCTGGGGCTCTTTGACCTGTGACATCCCTGGGACTGGATCACCCTGCAAGTGAGTATAATGAAAGGTCTTTTTCTTCTCTTACACATCGGGTTCGGGGCAGATATACAGCATTATGGAATGCTGTATATCAGCTCTGAAAGGTGATGGCCATAACTTATATAGGTTAAAACTGGTGACAGGTTCCCTTTAAGGGCTGCATTATACTATAGAGGCTGCCTATGGGGGGTGCATTATATTAGGGGCTGGATTCTGCTACAGAGTCTGCCTATGGGGATGCATTTTATTAAGGGCTGCAGTACACTACAGTGGATGCTTATGGGGGCTGCATTATACTATAGAGTTTGCCTATGGGGTACATTATACTATAGAGTCTGCCTATAGGGAGTGCATTACACTATATGGAGGCCTATGGGGAAAGCATTATACTATATTGAGGACTATTGTCACGGTCCATTTTTGGATCTGTGTCAGAGTGTGGAGTCTCATGTAAACCTTTTTTCTTTCTGGCCCTCGGGAGTTAATATGGGTTTTTGCCCCCCGGTGGCCGCTGGTGTTACTACAAGTTTAGTGAGTCTGCTGCTGGGTTTTTCCCCTCAGGTGGCCGATGGTGTTACTACATATTTAGTCAGTCAGCAGGTGTGACCATAACCTCCTTCCTATAAAGGGTCGTCAGGTGCTTCAACTCACTGTTGGTGATATTATTCATTTGGAGACCAACCAAGCTGGACTCAGGAGCAGGCTGTGTTGTGGTGGAGCTCCAGCTATCCCCTTGTTCTGGTGCCTTACTCTGCACTCTGGTATATTCTGAAAGCAAAGCAAAAAGAGACCAATACAAAAGGGGACAAAACAAACTGGCACATGCAGTAACATATGGGCGGTGATTCAGCACAGCCCCAGCCGGAGCCAGCCAACCCGCACAAAGCAGAGATAAACAAAACCAGATCAAATGCAAGCAGAATAGCAAATGAACCACTCAGCTGAGCATGCAGGGAAAGAGCAGGAGACATCAGACCTCAGGAGGCACAGGAAAAAAATCACCAGCAGGGATAGAGGGAGTCAGCTGTCTTAAATCCCAATCAGAAACCCCAGATCTCCAATCGTCTTCCTCATTATCAGGTGGCAAGCCTCTGTCAATCAGATCAGCTACACTACCTCCAGTAACCACCAGAGGGAGCCCAGAAAGAGAACTCTCAATCTAACCAGCTCCTGTTGTGAGCTCATTTTCTCGTTCACCTTTGATGTCCGATGAACTCCCTCTGCTGGTGAAAGGAGGTGGTGAAACTGATTTGGATGGCTGAAACCTGTCACCTGAACAGGTGGATTGCGATTGGACATCCGGAATCTCTGAGTGGATAAAAGGCAGCCGACGTCCTGTAGGGTTGCTGGTGATTTCTCTGCTCTGAGCTCTGGCCTCCAGTTCAGTTCCTGTCTTCTAAAGCTAAGTTTTGCTCTGTTATTGTTCCATGAGATTTTGTCTGATTTGCTTAGTTTTGTGTTCTGCCAGCCCCGGCTAGGGCTCTGCTGAATTTCCATTTTTGTCCCTGATCGGTTAAATCTCTTTTGCTCTGTCTTCAGAATATATCGGAGTGCTGATATAGGGATTTTGAAGTCTAGTGACTTCAGGGCCGTTTTTCCTATCAGACGTGTTGGAACATTTTTGGTAGGGTTTTTGCAGATTGCAGCCAGCATCTTTTCTGTTCTTTCCTATCTAGTTAGTTGGGCCCCATCATTTGCTCTGCCTGTCTTTCTGTCTGTTTGTGTTTTCATCTGTTTTCACCGACAATACACGTTGGGGGCTGTCTATTGCTTTGGGGTCTGCTCTGGGGCAGTTTAGATTTCCCCTTTCTTTCTTTAGGCTTATTTAGTTCTCCGGCTGTGAAGAGGCGTCTAGGACCACCGTAGGAATGCTCCACGGCTACTGTTAGTTGTTGTAAATAGGATCAGGGGTCTGCAATCCGCTAGCTACCAACCTCTCCGGTTTTCTGGACTTAGCTTGCATTTTTGTTTTTTCCTCCTCAGGTGACTCATTCATAACAGAATCACCAGCCATACCGCAGATTCTAGGGTATTCAGTAGCAGGAAAGAATTATAAAAAAAGAAGAAAAAAAAAAGTGTCACAAATTTTTTTTTTTAATGTATATTTATTCCTCTTTTTCTCTGGGGCCATAGGAGGATTTTTTTCTTAATGGAGATTAAGCAATTGTCTGATCGTGTGGAGCAGCTCGCTGCTGAAGTGCGGGGAATTTCCGCCTATCTTGCCCATTCACATGCTGCTGAACCAAAGATCCCTACTCCTGATGTGTTTTTTGGGGATCGGTCTAAATTTTTGAAATTTAAGAATAATTGTAAATTATTTCTTGCCTTGAAGCCTAGCTCATCGGGGAGCTCTGCGCAGCAGGTCGAAATTGTCATCTCCTTGCTGCGCGGCGATCCCCAGGATTGTGCGTTTTCTTTGACACCTGATGATCCTATTCTAACTAATGTGTACGCATTTTTTCAAGCCTTGGGGTTGTTGTATGATGAACCTAATGCTATTGATCAAGCTGAAAAAGCCCTGTTGGCATTGAACCAGGGTCAGGATTCTGAAGAGTTGTACTGTCAAAAATTCTGAAAGTGGGCGGTCCTTACTACCTGGAATGATGGTGCCTTGGCAGCTCTCTTTCGGAAGGGTTTGTCAGAAACCGTAAAAGATACTATGGTGGGATTTCCTGTTCCCTCTGGTCTTGACGATTCTATGTCATTAGCCATTCAGGTTGATCGGCGTTTATGTGAACGTAAAATTATACGAGAAATGTTGCCACCTATTGAACAAATGTCTGAACCTATGCAATGTGATAGAGTTTTGTCTAGGGCGCATCGTCAGGAGTTCAGAAGGCGTAATAAGCTGTGTTTTTTCTGTGGAGATGCCTCTCATAATATTTCTGTCTGCCCTAAACAAGAGAAATGTTTTGCACACACATTTGCTGTAGGTGGTGTACAACCTAAGTTTCTTCTGGCAATTACTCTGATCTGCTCCCTGTCCACATTTTCCGCTAAGGCTTTTGTGGATTCAGGAGCGGCTCTGAACCTGATGGACTTGGAGTTTGCTAAACGTTGTGGGTTTCCTATGACACATCTGTGGACGCCTATCCCTTTGAGGGGTATTGATGCTACTCCTTTGGCGAAGAATAAACCTCAGTTTTGGACCCAGGTGGTAATGCGGGTCACCCCAGACCATCAAGAAAATTGCAGATTTTTGGTGTTGCATAATTTGCATGATATCATTGTTCTGGGGTTTCCCTGGTTGCAAATCCATAATCCAGTTTTGGATTGGAAATCTGTGTCTGTGGTGAGTTGGGGTTGTCAGTGTGCTCTTAGTGACACTCCTGTGTTCTCCACCTTTCCCCAGTCGCATGATGTTCCTGACTATCTGGCTGATTATTATGATGTATTTAGTGAGAATAAGTCTGCGTCTTTGCCTCCTCATAGGAGTTATTACTGTGCAATTGAGCTGAGCCCTGAGTGTAAATTTCCCAAGGGTCGACTTTTCAATTTATCTGTACCCGAGCATGAGGCTATGCGATATTATATTAAGGAGTCGTTGGAGAAGGGTCATATTAGACCATCCTCTTCACCCTTGGGTGCTGTTTTTTTTTTCATGGCCAAGAAAGATGGTTCATTAAAGCCTTGTATTGACTATCGTTCCCTCAATAAAATTACTGTTAAATATCAGTATCCGTTACCCCTGATTTCTGATCTATTCTCCAGAGTTAAAGGTGATTGTTGGTTTACCAAGCTTGACCTCAGGGGGGCGTATAATCTTAATCGCATTAAGCATGGTGATGAATGGAAGACGGCGTTTAATACTCCGGAGGGACATTTTGAGTACCTGGTGATGCCTTTTGGGCTCACTAATGCCCCTTCTGTCTTCCTGTGCTTCATGAATGATATTTTCCGGGACTTTGTGGATAAGTTTTTGATCATCGATCTGGATGATATTTTGATCTTTTCCAGGGATTGGGACTCTCATGTGGAACATGTTCGGACTGTGTTCCGGATTTTGAGGGAGAATTCCCTGTGTGTTAAGGGGTCGAAATGCCTTTTTGGTGTACAGAGGATTTCATTTTTGGGAATTATTTTGTCTCCGTCAACTATTGAAATGGACCCGGCCAAGGTACAGGCCATTTATGATTGGGTTCAGCCCACTTCTTTTGAAGGCCCTCCAGAAGTTTTTGGGTTTTGCTAATTTTTATCGTAAATTCATAGCTAATTTTTCTGGTATTGCCAAACCATTGCCTGATTTGACTAAGAAGGGTGCTGATGTGCTGAATTGGTCTCCAGAGGCTGTTTCTTCCTTTCAGGAGCTGAAGCGGAGGTTCACTTCTGCTCCGGTTTTGCGGCAACCTGATGTCTCACTCCCGTTTCAGGTAGAGGTGGACGCTTCTGAGATTGGTGCAGGAGCTGTTTTGTCCCAAAAAGATCCGGTAATATCTAAAATTAATCCCTGTGCTTTCTTTTCCCGAAAGTTCTCCCCATCTGAACGCAACTATGATGTGGGGAATCAGGACCTGTTAGCGATGAAATGGGCATTTGAGGAGTGGAGACATTGGTTGGAGGGAGCTAGACATCAAGTCGTGGTCCTCACTAACCACAAGAATTTGATTTACCTTGAGTCGGCCAAACGCTTGAATCCTAGACAGGCTAGGTGGGCCTTGTTTTTCACACGTTTTGGTTTTGTGGTCTCTTTTCTTCCGGGCACTAAGAATGTCAAGGCAGACACCCTCTCTAGGAGTTTCTTTGCGGATTCTCCTATTGTGACCAAGCCTGCTACCATCTTAGGAGAGGGGGTAGTTCTTTCTGCCATTTCGCCCCGATTTGAGACATGCTCTGGAAGAGTTTCAGGAGGACAAACCTGAGCATTGTCCCATTGGAAAATTGTATGTTCCTGACCAGTGGAGGAAGAGAGTAATGTCTGAAGTTCATTGCTCCGCACTGGCTGGTCATCCAGGTATTTTTGGTACTAGAGATTTGGTGAGTCGGTCTTTTTGGTGGCCCGCCTTATCTCGTGATGTCAGGAATTTTGTGCAGTCCTGTGGGACTTGCTCCCGGTCTAAACCTTGCTCTCGCTCTAGTGGGTTGTTGATGCCTTTGCCGGTGCCCAGGAGGCCATGGACCCATATTTCAAAGGATTTTATTTCTGATCTGCCTGTCTCTCAGAGAATGACTGTTATCTGGGTGATTTGTGACAGATTCTCTAAGATGGTCCATCTTGTACCACTTCCTAAGTTGCCATCTTCCTCAGAGTTGGTGCCCTTGTTTTTGCAACAGGTGGTTCGCTTGCATGGGATTCCTGAGAACATTGTATCTGACAGAGGAGTTCAGTTTGTCTCTAGATTTTGGAGGACTTTTTGTTCCAAGCTGGGAATTCAGTTGTCCTTCTCCTCTGCGTTTCACCCTCAGACCAATGGGCAGACGGAGAGAACAAACCAGACTTTGGAGTCTTATTTGAGATGTTTTATCTCTGCTGATCAGGATGATTGGGTCTCATTTTTGCCCTTGGCCGAATTTGCTTTAAATAATAGAGCTAGTTCTGCCACTTTGATGTCACCTTTTTTTGTAACTTTGGGTTTCATCCTTGATTCTCTTCAGGGCAGGTGGAGTCTTCTGCCTGCCCAGGTGTTGACACTGTGGTGGAGAGAATGCACCAGATTTGGGACCAAGTGTTGGATAAGTTGTCTCTCTCCCAGGAAAAGGCCCAGCAGTTTTCTAACTGGCATAGGACCATTGGTCCCCGGTTTAAGGTGGGTGATATGGTTTGGTTGTCATCAAAGAATATCTCTTATCATCGAAAAATATTGCTATGAAGGTGGCTTCTCCAAAGTTTAAACCTAGATTTATTGGACCTTACAAGATTTTGGAGATTCTTAATCCGGTCTCTTTTCGATTGGCTCTTCCTGTTACATTTAAGATCCATAACATGTTTCATAAGTCTCTGTTGAAGAGGCTTGTTGAGCCAGTAGTTCCTGTGGTGGCACCGCCTGACCCTGTATTGGTTGAAGGTAATGTGGAATATGAGGTTGAGAAGATACTGGATTCTCGTCTGGCTAGACGGAGACTCCAGTATTTAGTTAAGTAGAAGGATTATGGCCAGGAGTATAATTCTTGGGTCTCTGCATCTGATATTCATGCCGAAAGATTGGTTCGTGCTTTTCATCGGGCCCATCCTGATTGGGGGAGGTACTGTTGTGAGCTCATTTTCTCGTTCACCTTTGATGTCCGATGAACTCCCTCTGCTGGTGAAAGGAGGTGGTGAAACTGATTTGGATGGGAGAAACCTGTCACCTGAACAGGTGGATTGCGATTGGACATCCGGAATCTCTGAGTGGATATAAGGCAACCGACGCCCTGTAGGGTTGCTGGTGATTTCTCTGCTCTGAGCTTTGGCCTCCAGTTCAGTTCCTGTCTTCTAAAGCTAAGCTTTGCTCTGTTATTGTTCCATGAGATTTTGTCTGATTTGCTTAGCTTTGTGTTCTGCCAGCCCCGGCTGGGGCTCTGCTGAATTTCCATTTTTGTCCCTGATCGGTTAAATCTCTTTTGCTCTGTCTTCAGAATATATTGGAGTGCTGATATAGGGATTTTGAAGTCTAGTGACTTCAGGGCCATTTTTCCTATCAGACGTGTTGGGACATTTTTGGTAGGGTTTTTGCGGATTGCAGCCAGCATCTTTTCTGTCCTTTCCTATCTAGTTAGTTGGGCCCCATCATTTGCTCTGCCTGTCTTTCTGTCTGTGTTTGTGTTTTCATCTGTTTTGACCGACAATACATGTTGGGGGCTGTCTATTGCTTTGGGGTCTGCTCTGGGGCAGTTTAGATTTCCCCTTTCTTTCTTTAGGCTTATTTAGTTCTCCGGCTGTGAAGAGGCGTCTAGGACCACCATATGAACACTCCACGGCTACTGTTAGTTGTTGTGAATAGGATCAGGGGTCTGCAATCCGCTAGCTACCAACCTCTCCGGTTTTCTGGACTTAGCTTGCATTTTTGTTTTTTCCTCCTCCGGTGACTCATTCATAACAAGCTCCACTATCTTCAGTAATCACCATAGGAAGCCAGAGAGAGAATTCACAACAGGGAGGTGACCAGGGAGTGTATATTTCCTCCATTTCTTCCTCTCAGTGTAACCTGCCTGTGGAGGTCATGCTACATCTTGGAGGGAATGCCAGTACCTATCGTTTTAGGTCTCCCGTGGTTGGAAAAACACAACCCGGTAATAGATTGGCGGTCTAGGGAAGTAGTCGGCTGGGGTCAGTCGTGTGAGGGCTGCTGCCTGGGGGCTACTGTCTCTGCCATCATTCTACAACCATCCCCTTCTACTCCAGTGGGGGTAGCAGAGGTGCTGCCAGGGAGTAGGGGCACATCTCTACCCTCACCACATGCTAACCCTGGGTGTCTTAGTCCTCTTGGGAGGACAGGTCAGAGGAGGGTGGTGACTCCTTCTGAGCATTGTGGGGGTGTGAGTGTGACAACACAAGGGGACGCCTCTGTTGTAGGTTCTGTGAAGAGTTCACCATCTTGTGGCAAATGGGTGCGTGGCAATAAACATTCAGGTCCGGACCTGTGTGTGAATGAGTACGTATGGGTGTCCACCAAAAACATCCAGTGGAAGTGTGCTGCAGGGGTATGGAGCAGGGCTGTGGAGTCGGTAAGCCACAGTTGCGACTCCGACTCCTGGATTTTATCAGGCTCCGACTCCGGCTCTGACTCCTTCATAAATGGCCAATTCATAACAACAAATTTACTGTTGTAAAATATTAAACATTGTGCTTATTCAGTTTCTCACCATCATATAAGTAATCAGACCACTTAGAGCAAAAACTACATTTATTAGAATACAATTAGAATATAGCAAATAACTTTTATAAACTTTTCTAAACTGTAAGTAAATATGCAATAAACACTTTTATGCAGTTAATAAGAAGAAATCTATAAATTTGTCCTCAGAAAAAGTATTGCCTCTGTCAGATCCTCCTTCATGGATGCCCTCAAATCTGATCTAATTATTTTGAGAGCAGAGAACAACCTCTCTACACTAACTTGTGTTGGTGGCAAAGCAGTAACCACTCGGGCAACATCTCTGACAATGTCAGGATACAGAGGAATCGCTTGTTGCACTGTTATTTTTGATGAACAGTCAAATTTCTCAATTTCTTTTAGTGCACATGAAAAATTCTGCTGAAATGTACTGGCTGTGTTCCTTGATGGGGATGACTCTTCTTCTATGCGGGAACGCTTTGCACGGTCCTTGTGATCCAAATATTTTTCGAAATTAAATTCTTCATCAGTTGATGAGGGTGAAGATGTGGCAGGACAACCAAATTCTTCTTGTTCCTCCTGACTGTTCTGCAACCCTTTCATCCTTACTGCTATTTCAAACAGAGCTTCTTTTCCTTTACTTAGCTGTTGATAATCTAGAAGAATCCGATGCATTGGGTCTACATAAACAGCTGCCAAAAGAATGTTATTTTGTAATAGTAGCTCCTCTCTCCGTTTCATTGATGTAGCAATGCCACTTGCAATTAACCCTCCTCTTTGGGACAGGCGAAACATCAGGTTCTTCCACTCCTTTAAGAAAATACCTGGAGTTAAGTCCTCTGCTTGTAATTTTTTAGTCACTGTAAATGGGTGCTCTAGCAATTTTTCCAGCTCAGTCACCTGATTCCACTGACTTTCATTTAGCGTCAGTTGAGGGTTAGCCATGTCTACAAGAAAGGTTTTCAGTTCAACCAAGCGCTGAGTCATTAAGTAAGTACTGCCCCATCGTGTGGCTTGATCAATAATTGCCCCTTTTCCAGCACGTCTCTTCAAAATTGAGTCAACTTTTAGGGGTTCTGGCAACAGTAGCCAATTTTCTCACCTTGCCAATCAGTGCAGCAGCATGTCCTTCTTGCAGACTGTCTCTTATAGCCAGCTGTAGCGTATGCACAACACAGCGCATGTGATGAATGAAAGAACATATTGACACAGTTTCAACAAGATCATCTAAACTATCATGTTGCTGTTCATATGAAGCAACTTCAGTTTGCTCCTCAGTTACAATACTGTGTTCCTCTATTTCAAACATTTCTGTGTCTGTGGACCCAGAATGTTCTTCTAGCTGCTGGTCACCATCATTACTCTCATTCATTAGCTTAATAGTACTTATCATATTTGAAGCATTGTCAGTTACAACAGAAAGAACTTGCTCTTTTTTAAGTTCATAGTCTTGCAGAACCTTTTCCACCAAGACCTGGAGAAACTCACTGGTGTGATGAGCTTTGGTGTCTTTTACTGCCAATGTCTTGGTAACTATTTCATTTTTGTCAAAACAAATCGGACATTGATGGCAAAATAGTTCACTCTGTGACGTGTGCAGGCATCCATTTTAAGAAACAGAAAGCGTCCCTTGAGAGTTTTTTTAAGTTCTTCCTTTTGTTTAAAAGCTTCTTCGATTACTAATTTTCTAATACTCTCTCTCCAGAGAAAGCCCAAGCTTGCGGGCCATTTCCCCATTCAGACACATAAAAGCTGGTCGTGAAAATAATGAAATAGGCACACTATCCTTTACAACAAGCTCTATGATCTGTTTTTTAAATGTATCTACTGTCATTGTCACAGTAACTTTGTCACTGACAAAATATCTTGCAACTGATGGCTGCAAAGTTCTCTGCTCCTTTGTTTGGCTGGAAGAGCTGGGCACTGGTTCATTGGTTTGGATGCAGTCTTTCTCATCCACTGCTTTCAGTACTTCTGGATGAAAGCGCTGTAAATGTCTCTTTAGATTAGAAGCTCTGGTAGGAGCATTTTTATCTTTGCCTGAATATGTACTCATCTTGGCTTCACAGCATTTGTTTTCGTCTGGATCATTTGTCATACACTGACAGACATAATGTTTTCTATCTTGAGTGATAGTGAAATGATCAAATACAGCTGATTTAATGTGAGCTTCTTTGACATTCTCAGGTTTTTAATTCTGCATTCACAATCCAAATGACAATTGTTTTTCCTAAAAACAATTGTACAAAATTATTGCCAGGTCGTACAACTGATATAGTGGTCAGTAATACTGTTGTTATTCCTCATGTACTCACAGTTAACTGATGCAAAGTTTGTTGAAAGGATAATACTTCTTACAGTCTTCCTCTTCTGAGTAGCAGGCAGTTGTGAGATGCTTGGAAGACGCACACCTAGTATGATCTAGTCTAGAGGAGGAGCTTTACTACTAATAATTTGCAACACATTTTCACTTTCAATTTCATACATTGTAAGTAGAGGGGTTGGGGCAGCATGAGGTTAACCAAGTATAAGATTAGATAGGGGCAGTGGAGAACAGTGACACACAAGAAGTAAGAAATGTCTCTATCTCCAGCAGAACTGCTTATCACTGTTGTTCATAGTTTGATAGAACATATATATTTGAGTAACATTTATAAAATTCATATGAAAGTTCAATTATGAAATATTAATACATTTTTTTTAAAGCTGGAGTCGGAGTCGGTACATTTCTACCGACTCCGACTCCAACCAAAACTAACTCCGACTCCGACTCCACAGCCCTGGTCTGGAGTGTCTCAGTGAAAATGCAGTGTCTCAGAGGAACTATAGGTTACGCAATTCCATGCATTTTTGTGTAACACTTGTCCTGGTTCCCTGAGGCGACACATATTAATGATGTTTGTGTAAGCCACACACATGTTGCATCATTGTCCACTGGTTTTTATTAACTCTGTAGTGTTTACATGGTGATTACTATATGCACTTTTCTTGCCCTGTTTATACAATAAAGTTATTTGCATAATTGATATTAGTGAATTTTTGACCATGGTACTATATTTAATTTTATGGGCATATAAGCTCTCTTTGGTGTTCTGATGACTGAATATAGTATATAGAGAGTATCTCATTGTTCTAAATATGTTCTCTGTGTTGGTCCAGAATCCTGGCCATGTTCTCACGTGTACCCTGCAGTCTGAGAATTCCTGATATTTCAATCTTTGGGATGAGATCACCCTGGACAGGCAGCTCACAGACAGCCCTACTGCCTGACCGCGGGGCCTTTCTTCTCTGCCGGGGGCCATTTTGTTGTACTGCGGAAATAAAGTTTTTCTTTTAGTAACAATATAATTAGAAACTGTCATTTCTGTCTGCCATGGTGGAAGTATTGATGATACAATATTTTTCTGCCATGATGGATGCAGTTTTGCTTTTTTTCTCCGTACTGACGCCATATTGTTGTACGGTGGAAGAGTGAGCGGGAGGCGCCATATTGCCTGTCTTGTAGCATGGTAAGCAGAGAGTCTGGGTGGGGAGCGGCCGCCTGTCACTGACGGACACCAAGAAGCAGCTTCATCCTTCCGTGAGGTGAATCATCCCGGAGCCGCAATGATGCTGCTGGAGGTGAACAACCGCATCATCGAGGACACCCTCAGCCTCAAGTCCGAGAACTTGGCGGCCTCAGGGTGTGGGGCTGGAGAGGCCCCTGCAGTGTGGGACCGGGTGCTGCTGTAACAAACCCCCAGCAGTGACAGGAATCAGCTCCTGGACTGTAGGAATGCGGCCATTCACTGACAGCAAGCAGAGATGTTCAACTGATCAATAGTATGGCTTAAAGTGTTTGTTTTTTTTCCTTCCTAACTGAAGGGTAAATTGACTAGATCAATGGATGTTTGACAGGTTATAGTTTCACTCAGCAACTATTTTCCTGGAATAATCTGTTTCAGGTATATGAGGACCCCATCGCATGACCCCTTCACATAACCCGGGGGCCCACAGAGTCTTTACAGCCCGGGGCCCTGGCTACCCTTAATCAACCCTTGATGACCACTCCCTCTTTCCTATAAAGGGTCGTCAGGTGCTGCAACTCACTGTTGGTGATATTATTCATTTGGAGACCAACCAAGCTGGACTCAGGAGCAGGCTATCCCCTTGTTCTGGTGCCTTACTCTGCTGCTTGGTGCATTAGCAGCAGAGAGAAGCTAAATCTTGCTTTTTAGTTTATTTTACCCTTAGATGTCTGTGGTATCTTTCCTTGATTGTTATTTGGTGCAGTACACGTTTTCCCTGTCTCACCTCCTGGGGAGGGGGTTGGGAGTTTAGCTCAGGGCTAAACAGGAGATAGGGACAGGTCAGGGATTTGGGCCTCACTACCATCAAGTGTACCCCCAAGTTAAGGAGAGTCAGGGAACCCCCTTAGCCTGAGGGGCAGTTAAGGGGCCCAGGTTCCACATCTCCTGTTTTCCCCCTACTGCCCCGTGACATTATCACCAACCCACACTTTTTTTTTTCTGGTGAGCAATGGCCCAAATGCAGGCCTTTGCCACACTGCTTCGGTTCCTCACTGATGAGCTTAGCATGCTGCGTGGTGAGGTGGTGCAGCAACTTAAGCAGTTGGTGGGGTTTGGGGCCTTGGTACAGGTGCAGGCTCAACCAGAACTCAAAATATCTCTCACTGACAGGTTTTCTGGTGGGAGAGATAAGTTTTTGGCTTTTCAGGAGGCCTGTAAGTTATACAGTACTTCAGGCTCCGTCCTCGTTCATCAGGGAGAGAGGAACAACGGGGGGGAATCATTATGTCCCTTCTTAAAGGTGATCCCCAATCCTGGGCCTTCTCCCTGCCGGTCGATTCACCATCTTTACAATCAGTGGACGAGTTTTTTACGCCATTGGCGCTGGTGTATGGAGATCCTGATGGTGTCTCCCTGGCAGAAACCCGACTTCGTAAGATCAAGCAGGGGGGCCGGCCTGCTGAGGAGTACTGCTCAGAGTTTAGGAGGTGGGCCACTGACACACAGTGGAATGGCCCTGCCCTTAGGAGTCATTTTGTGCAGGGTCTGTCCCCAAAGTTGCAAGATACTCTGGTGCAGTACGCCACCCCCAGGTCGTTGGAGGCCGCCATATCCCTTGCCATTGGGGTGGATAGACGCCTCAGAGGGAGGCATACACCAAATGTGCCCCCTGTAGTCCTTGCTATGGAGGAGGACACATCAGTGCTGACGGATGAACCCATGCAGGTGAGAGGCACCCAAACGGTGTTACCTGCAGTTAACCATGGTTGGGGGGGCATGTTTTTACTGTAGGCAGACTGGTCATTTCATCGGAGTCTGCCCAATGCGCACCAAATCTTCTGTACCAGCTAAGAAGCCATGTCCCCCAGGTCGTGTGGAGGGAGACGGCCAGGGAGTGTATATTTCCTCCATTTCTTCCCCTCAGTGTAACCTGCCTGAGGAGGTGGTGCTTGGCGGGGAGACTGAGGGTCTACCGATGCTTGTGGACAGTGGAGCAATAGTCAATCTGGTCGACGCTCACTTTGTCTGGACCCATGGCCTGAAGTGTAGGACGCTAGCCAAACCCCTAAGCGCCCAGGCCATTGACTCTGTCCTACTTAGCCAGGGGAGATTGACCCAAGTCATTGATAACATACATCTGCGCATAGGGACTCATCATGAGGAGTCCCTGTCATGCTACGTCTTGGAGGGAATGCCAGTACCTATCGTTTTAGGCCTCCCATGGTTGGAAAAACACAACCCAGTAATAGATTGGCGGTCTAGGGAAGTAGACTAATATTTAGGAATGGTGCGCACTCAGGTCGTATTAGAAGAATTAGGTGCTGGTGTATTGGACCACTGGGGCCCTAAACATATATAAAAGAAATGATTCACCGCAATCAACAGCTTGATAGTATGCAAAAATTTGTAAATTCATTCAAAGTGTCCAATCCATCAAAGAATGTGCCCAAACAAGATGAGAATATGTACAAAAATGTATCAACAATGTATCAAAAATACCCGACGTTTCGATCCTCCCGGATCTTAATCATAGGGTATACTTAATGTAAATAGCAGCGGACCTAGGGCACTTAGGAAGGATATACGTCCCTTTAGGCTGGGTTCACACGAAGCAGAACTCTCGCGGAAAATACCGCGAGAATTCCGGAATTCCATTCCGCGGGAAAATCACATTTTAAATTCCTGCGATTTTCCCGCGGAAAAACTAGCATTTTGCAAGCGTAATTAGCTTGCCTATGCGGCATCAATAGTAGAAGATAGAATGTAAATAATAAAAAAATATATTGTTATTCTCACTTTCCGACGTCCCTCGCAGCCTTCCCTCCTCTCTCCACGCTCCCGATCCCACGAGATCTCACTGTTTGTGATATTATTCATTTGGAGACCAACCAAGCTGGACTCAGGAGCAGGCTGTGTTGTGGTGGAGCTCCAGCTATCCCCTTGTTCTGGTGCCTTACTCTGCTGCTCGGAGCATTAGCAGCAGAGAGAAGCTAAGTCTTGTTTTTTAGTTTATTTTACCCTTAGGTGTCTGTGGTATCTTTCCTTGTTTGTTATTTGGTGCAGTACATGTTTTCCCTGTCTCACCTCTTGTGGAGGGGGTTGGAGGTTTATCTCAGGGCTAAACAGGAGATATGGACAGGTTGTGGACTTGGGCCTCACTACCATCAAGTGTACCCCCAAGTTAAGGAGAGTCAGGGAACACCCTTAGCCTGAGGGGTAGTTCAGAGGCCCAGGTTCCACGTCTCCTGTTTTCCCCCTACTGCCCCATGAGGACTATACACTGTGTTCCAAATTATTATGCAAAAAATGTTTCCTCACATTTTCTCTAAATTACCTATATGAATTGCAGTCATTGTTATTTTCCAGTCATCTACTATTCTAGTATAATTGCAATGTTTTTGAACAAACTGCCTATGAAAACAGTATATTTTTAAAAATAAGAAAAACTCAAAATGCATGTTCCAAATTATTATGCACAGCAGAGTTTTCAACCTTTTCATTTTTATTTTGAACAAAAAAATGGTCAATTGTGAAATTATAAGCATTATCAGCTTATTACAAAAAGAAATCAAACAGTTTTCAAGTCAAAACTTTATTCTAGGTGATGTTACATTTGCACATAGGACCCCTTGTTGGAAAGAAGCTTCTGAACTCTCTCGTCCATTGAATTTGTCAGTTTTTGGATGGTTTGTGCTTCAATTGTTTTGCATGTGGACAGAATGCCCTCCCAGAGCTGTTGCTTAGATGTGACCTGCCTCCCGCCATCATAGACACTCCTTTTGATGATGCTCCAGAGGTTCTCAATGGGGTGGAGGTCAGGGGAAGATGGTGGCCACACCGTAAGTTTGTCCTCTTTTATGCCCATAGCAGCCAGAGATGCAGATGTGTTATTTGCAGCATGAGACGGTGCATTATCAGGCATGAAAATGATCTTGCTGTGGAAAGCACGGTTCTTCCTCTTGAACCATGGCAGGAAGTGCTGTTTTAGAAACTCCACATAGATTATGGAGTTCATCTTTAACCCTTCAGGGATCCTAAAGGGGTCGACAATCTCTCTCCCCATGATTCCAGCCCAAAACATTACTCCACCTCCTCCTTGTTGGCGCCTTAGCCGTGTTTTCATGGGGTGTCCATCAACCAGCCATCCTCCACTCCATCCATCTGGACCATCGAGCGTTGCACGGCACTCATCGGTGAACAAAACAGTTTGGAAGTCAGTCTTCATGTATCGTTTGGCCCACTGGAGCCGTTTCTGCTTGTGTGCGGTGGATAGAGGTGGTCGACCGGATGGCTTCCGCACAGCTGCAAACCTCTGAAGGACCCTGCATCTTGTTGTTCGGGGGACGTTGGAGGCACCAGCAGCTTCAAAAACTTGTCTGCTGCTATGACAAGGCATTTTTGCAGCTGCTCTTTTAACCTGACGCAATTGCCTGTTGGAAAGAGTCCTCAATTTTTCCTTATCAGCACGCACACGTGTGTGCTGGGAATCAGCTACATACTTGATTGTGCGATGATCACGATGAAGTGTCTTGGCAATGTTGATTGTAGTTATGCCTTGACCTAAATACTCCACAATTTGTTGCTTCTCAGCAGCCGACACATCCTTTTTCTTTCCCATTTTGGCAAAAAATGTAGGCTGCTTAATAATGTGGAACAGCCTTCTTATGTAGTCTTGCCTTTATTTGGACACACCTGCCAAACTCATTTGCACAGGTATCTGCAATTGCTTTCATTGATATAAAGAGCCCTGACACACATCACCATCAGTGAGTTTAAATGACAAACAAAAAATTCTAACCTTATCACTCCTAAACTCTTTTTGCATAATAATTTGGAACACAGTTTATTGAGGATTGTCTGGTGCATTATTCTTTATGGAGGCTATCTAGGGGGCCATTGTACAGTGTGGAGATTATAGTGTTGGAGCTATCAAACAGTTTGGGGAATACTAAGGGGTCAGCATATATACAGTGAGGGGGCATTAGGCTGTGTATAAGAGAGCATTATACTGTGTATTGTGGAGCTGTACGGGGGAAGACTCGGGACATAATAAAATGTAAAGTGAGCACTTACTGTTATAGCGGAACTCTGGTTACTGTGACTGTCAATGGGGCACACAGAGGGCACTATTACTTTCTAGGGGGCAAAACATGGGCACTGATTTCTAGGGCACTTGCACCCGGCATTACTATATTCTAGAGGGTTGTTTTAGAATTTAGAGGTCACGCAGCAGGTGCAGTAATAGGGACGCATACGGCAGCAGCGGCTCAGTATTGGGTTTCAGGTGCAGTAATAGGGACACATAGGGCAGCAGCGGCTCAGTATTGGGTATCAGGTGCAGTAATAGGGACACACACGGCAGCAGCGGCTCAGTATTGGGGTATCAGGTGCAGTAATAGGGACACATACGGCAGCAGCGGCTCAGTATTGGGGTATCAGCAGGTTGAGGAGGTTGTGCAGGTTGGGAATAGATGGTGACGGGGCTGGAATATGAGATGTGAAATGTGTCTGTGCTGTATTCTCTGCAGACGAGTCCTGGCTGGAAGAAGTTGTCATATCGGTCTGGGCCAGATGGAAAAGACGGGAAAAGTGAACGACTCCATCAGAAAGAACGTCAGCGGTAAGTCATTATCGGTAACTGTGATCTCTTATATGTTCCATAGGACTGGTATCTACCACTGACCATATGGCGGTAACATCAATATTGGTCGTTATATAGAGATTATTTTCAGTAACAACGCGGTCATCTTAGAGGTTCTCCTACATCCACTATTACGGGGCGCCACCCAGTTGTCATCAAGGTCACCTGGTTAGGGGCCACTCAGAAGCTTCACCCCCGAAACAAAACCCTAGCTACACCTCTGCTGTTACGTCACTGTTCACACCACACAGAGACCCCAAAAGAGTCTCAGTGCTGAAGGAGTTAATGTCCCCTGCACCCAGTAATGAGGAATCTTTAGCACCTACCTCCACCCGCAGAGCCGCACTCCACATATATGGCTACTCTGTGTGCACAGGACCTGTGATGAGGTCACAGGAGGGGAGGAGTCAGGGGTCACATGATCAGGGGCCTCAGTGTGTGCAGGACTCTGCTGTGCTGTATTCAGCTTTTCTGCTGGAGTTGCTCCTTTAAGAACAGGAAACACAGAATGGATCTATTGAAGTGTCCAGAGTTATGACCTCATAAAGTGACAGTGCTCACAAATGAAAAAATTGGCCTGGTCAGGAAGGTGAAAACAGGCTTCGGGGTTAAATACACCCTAGGGCCACATGAAAGACACTAAAGGATACAACTTTATAATATTTAGGGGGCGAACAATAAGTGCTCCCTCCTATAACAGCTCTCCCTGAGCTGCCTCCTGAGGACGGTGTGCCGAGCATCGCATCACTGGGTCTTCTATAAACCCGATAACGTGATGCGGCCGGACAGTCACAGTAATGTCAGTAGCCAACATGACTGCAGCCTTACAGTATATGGCGGGCAATCCCAGCATGTTTATTGGCTGGGAACTCGAGCATGGCGCTCCATCACCTGCGATAATCGAGTAACAAGCTTGTCCGAGCTCCCGATGTCTGATCGAGTAGTGGAGAGCGGCTCACTCATCACTAGTATCTACATTATTGTGGGAACTTCTTGGGGCTTCTGTCCTCTCATCCTGCAGTTGTCTAAATGGATCTTAATGTGGACTTGGGAACCAGCTAAGCCGCATTCTGTCCACAGCTGTTATGAAGTAGCGTAGCTACCGGAAGGAGCAGAGGGGGCAGTCGCCCCATGCCCCGCACTCTGAGGGGGCCCACCAGGAGCTATGGTACTGTAACTGTATTGGCATGTCCCCCGCACCCAGTAATGAGGAATCTTTAGCGCCTATCTCCACCCGCAGAGCCGCACTCCACATATATGGCTGCTCTGTGTGCACAGGACCTGTGATGAGGTCACTTAGCACCCGTACAGTTACATTCTGCCGCAGGGAGAATTGATCTCCCAGCTCTGCTGCCCGGCTGTTATGGGGCCCTTGAGCAGGCGGGGGCGCGTTGCCAGCAGTGGGCCCCCCCACCCATCATCACAAGTTCAGCTGTATTGGCTAGAAGCCGATACGGTTGACCGCATTGATGAGAGAAGGAGTGTTACGCTCCCTCTCCCATCATCCCCATCTCAGCGTCTGACATCACCGATGCAAACACTGACAGGGGGTCGCGGTGATGTCATTACCTGGTGCCCACTGTCCGGAGATGTGCGGGCACTCAGAGTAGTGGAGGAACCAGGAAGAAAGGTGAGCATTGGATTTAGTTTTTATGAGGCTGAATTATGCTATAGAGACTGCCTATGGGGGTGCATTATAATAGGGGCTGCATTATTCTATAGAGTCTACCTATGGGGGTGCATTATATTAGTGGCTGCATTATGCTATAGAGGCTGCCTTTGGGGGTGCATTATATTAAGGGCTGCATTATGCTATAGAGGCTGCCATTTGGGGTGCATTATACTGGAGTCTACCCATGGGGGTGCATTATATTTAGGGCTGCATTAAGCTATAGAGTCTACCTATGGGGGTGCATTATACTATAGAGGCTGCTGAGATGCATTATATTAGGGGCTGAATTATACTATAGAGCCTACCTATGGAGGTGCATTATATTAAGGGCTGCATTATACTATAGAGTCTACCTATGGGGGTGCAAAATATGAGGGGCTAAATTATACTGTAGAGGCTGCCTATGGGGGTCCACTCTATTAGGGCCTGCATTATGCTACAGAGGCTGCCTATGGGGGTGCATCATATTTGGGGCTGAAATATGCTATAGAGGCTGCCTGTCACGCTCGCACCTTGGCAGATTGGTGAGAGCGAGGGGTTTGTGGCCCCACTGTTCCACAAACCACACTACCATGGAAAGGGCATGACTAGGACAGCTACCTTGGTCTTCGCTGGAGCCTCTGATGGTGAGGTCAGGCTTGTGCAGTAGGTAGCTGCCAGGTGCCACTCCAGGGTGGTGTCTATCTGTGGCTGCTGATCCCACTGGGGAACAGGACACTAAGACAGGTGCGACTGGCAGACAGGCAGGTGATCACGGCAGGCACGGCTGGTACTTAGGCAGGCGGGCACAGCTGAGACACTGGTAGGTGGGCACAGCTGAGACAGTGGTAGGCAAGCACGGCTGAGACACTGGCAGGAAGGAGTGGTGTATGGAATAGGTTGAGACCTGTTCACACAGGAGGTGCAGGTACTGGCAGGAAGGAGTGGTGTATGCAGGAACAGGTTTGAGGCTGTTCACACTGGAGAAAAACGCAAGGCTGTGGAAAGCAGCTGCAGTTGGTAGCAAGAGGCTGAGCAGCATCAGAAGCAGAAAAAAAGAACCGCAGGAGTGCGGAGCACTAGCAGAGCCGCAATGGTATGGAGCACAAGCACAGCCGGAAGAGTGCGGAGCACTGGCAGACTCGCAAGAGGGCAGAGCAGGCAAAGCCGCAAGAGAGCAGAGCACAGGCAGATGGAGAGGACACAAGGATAGACACAGCAGGGAAAGGAGCCACAGACAAGGAGACTGACAGACAGAGGTAGGACTGAGTTCAGACAAGGTAATGGTACAAGACAAGGTACAGGAACAAAGACACAGAGACCCGGATATACTGCATCCTGGAGGGCAGAGAGGACAAGTATGAGACAAGGCAAGGAACAATAGCACAGGGACCAGGATATTCTGCCTCCTGTAGGGTGGACGGATAGACGGCAAGGCTAGGAACAGGGACACAGAGACCAGCATATTCTGCCTCCTGGAGGGCAGAGCAGACAGGCACAGATACAGGACTAGGAAACAAGCCTCCAGAGAAGGCGAAAAACAGAACAGGACCTGGCAACTCAGCAGCAAGATACTGAGTAAAGGCGTTGCTCAGGCAGCTACCACCAGGTGGAGCTGACCTAAATACTAGAGGGCTCTTGGTAATTGGCCAGGAACACATTAGGCAGGTGCACCCTGATTCCATAAGAACCAGAGAGTTCTGGAGCCACCCCCTATGCATACAGCCAGGAAGCATGCAGAGAGCAGGCAGGAAGCAAGAGGCACAAAGCATGGAGTCGGCAGCAGACAGAACTCACAGTATGGCCTGGAGCAGTGATTAAGTTGGTGTGTGGGGGATGGGAGGCCAAGCAGTGATGCCAGCAGTGTTGTTACACTGCCTTTAGGGGTGCATTATATTAGGGGCTGCAAATACTATAGAGTCTGTCTATGGGGGTGCATTATATTAACGGGAACATGTCACCAGGTTTGGCCGATAAGAGATACAGCCATCACCTTTCAGGGCTGATATACAGTGTTCTATAATGCTGTATATCTGCCCCCAAAAGCGGCCTGTAAGAGGAGAAAAATTACCGTATATACTTGTGTATAAGCCAAGATTTTCAGTCCAATTTTTTGGGCTGAAAGTCCCCCTCTCGGCTTATACACGGGTCAAATACCTGGGGGTCAGCGGGGGTGTCAGAGATCATACTTACCCCCTCCTGGCCCAGTCTGTGCAGCCCCCCGCTTCTCCACGGTCTCCTTTCCTGCCTTCAGCGGTCACTTGGTACTGCTCATTAAACTCATGAATAAGCGCATATTCTTGAGTGTAATGAGCGGTACCACGTGACCGCTGAAGACAGGAAGGGAGACCGTGGAGAAGCGGAGCTAGAGAGACCGCGCCAGGAGGGGGTAAGTATAGCGATATTCACCTGTCCGGGGTCCATCGCTGCTCACTCACCGCTGTCTGCTGCATCCTGTGTCAGTGACGTTTAGGCAGCAGGGGGTGCAGTGACGTGGTTAGTGCACGCCGTGCCCTCTGCTGGCTGAATAAGTAACTGACACAAGAAGCAGCAGACAGTGGTAAGTGAGCAGCGATGGACCCCGGACAGGTGAATATCTCAGGTGCCAGGTCCTGAGCAAGAGAGGTGAGTATGGCATTTTTTTTGCAGCAGCATATGGGGGCATAATATATGGAGCATCTTATGGGGGCATAAACTATGGAGCAGCATATGGGGGCATAGTCTATGGAGCAGAATATGGGGGCATAAAATATGGGGCAGCATATGGGGGCATAAACTATGGAGCAGCATATGGGGGCATAGTCTATGGAGCAGCATATGGGGCATAGTCTATGGAGCAGCATATGGGGGCATAGTCTACGGGGCAGCATATGGGGGCATAGTCTACGGGGCAGCATATGGGGGCATAGTCTATGGGGCAGCATATCAGGCCATATTCTATGGAGCAGCATATGGGGGCATATTCTATGGGGCAACATATGAGGGCATATTCTATGGGGCAGCATATGAGGGCATAATCTATGGAGCAGCATATGGGGGCATAATCTATGGAGCAGCATATGGGGGCATAATCTATGGAGCAGCATATGGGGGCATAATCTATGGAGCAGCATATGGGGGCATAATCTATGGAGCAGCATATGAGGGCATAATCTATAGAGCATCATATGGGTCATAATCTATGGAGCATTTTATAGGGGCATAATCTATGGAACATCTTACCCCACCCCACTTTCACTCACACCTGATTGTCTTTAGCTGCACATATATTCACCACCATGGGTCTGCTCCAGACGTAGTCGGCTCCATCAATTTCAAAGTACTAATTTCTAAGTACTTTGAATTAGACTTGAATTCTAGAATGCATTTGGCCACTCATGACTCCTATAGTATTGTCATCATCATCACCATCTGACCGAGATGTTCTTCTGTTCCCACAGGTATGCATTGCTGAATTTCCACCACTTTCTCATGCTCCTGAATGCCCTATGTGAACTGCACTGTATTTTATATGGTATGCATAGCTTACCCATCTTCTTGTATCCATAATTGTACTCCATCTTGTTAGCTTTGCCACACATCTAAGTGGTTTGTATAACCCCTTCCCCCTTTTATGACCTCTGCTTAACTCTGTGCATTTGGCCTGGGCAGTCACACCCCACTTTCACTCACACCTGATTGTCTTTAGCTGCACATATATTCAACACCTTGGGTCTGCTCCAGACATAGTCAGCCCCATCAATTTCAAAGTACTAATTTCTAAGTACTTTGAATTAGACTTGAATTGGACTGGAATTGACTGTAAAGGTACGGTCACACTTAGCGATGTACCAGCGATCCTGACCAGGGATATGACGCGGTCAGGATCGCTGGTACATCGCTAAGTGGTCGCTAGGGAGCTGCCACACAAGCAGATATCACTAGCGACATCGCTGGGGACGGGGGTCGCTACTTACCTGTCAGACTAGGCGATCCTGCGTCCTCCTGCCCGGCTCCACGCGTCGCTCGTCGTCACAGCAGGAAGCGCCGCATGAAGCTGACGACGAGAAACAGTCCTGGACGATCTCGCGCGATCAGCGATAACCAGCGGGGGAGCGGGTTGTAGGTAAGTATCACACACAGCGATATCGCTAGCAATATCGCTATAACGTCACAAGTTATAGCGATATTGCTAGCGATATCGCTTAGTGTGACACTACCTTTAGGTAACGGACTATAACACCACAACAATGTTTCGCCTTCTTTTTACTATCACCCCCATACTACTCTATTTCTCCCTAACTCCTGCAATCCCTCCACCCAGTAAGGAACTTGTCATTTCCCCCTCCATCCTTCCCAGCCATCTCACCTCTTCGTCACAACTGTTCCTCCACATTCAATCCTTTTTCTCCAGACCCACACGGCCACATCATGTCCTATCCTGCTCCCACCTTCTAATGCTCTGTCTACTACTCCTTATTGCTGGCGACGTATCCCCAAATCCTGGCCCTACTCAACACCTCCCTACACTCACTTCTACCACGATCCTCTACACGTCTTCGCAACCATGATAACCTCATACCCATTCATCCAACCCCCACTCCCTCAACCCCCTTACCTGGAGCCCTATGGAACGCACGCTCTGTCTGCAACAAGCTATCATTTATCCATGACCTATTTATCACCAACAAACTCTCCTTTCTCGCCATCACTGAAACCTGGCTCACTCCCTCTGACACAGCCTCTCCAGCTGCGCTTTCCTATGGCGGATTCCATCACTCTCACACCCCTCGCCCCAGCAACAAATGTGGTGGAGGAGTTGGCTTGCTCCTGTCTGATACCTGCTCCTTTACCCAATTCCTTTGCCACCCTCCGCTACTCTTCCCTCATTCGAGGTGCACTCCGTCCGCATCTATTCCCCCTCCAACCAGCTGTCATCTACTGCCCCCCAGAACTAGCCATCTCCACCTTTCTCGACCACTTCACCACCTGGCTACTCCATTTTCTTTCTGCTGACATCCCCACCATCATCATGGGCGACTTCAACATCCCCATTGACACTTCCACCCCGGCTGCCTCTAAACTTCTATCACTCATGGCTTCCCTCGGCCTCACTCAATGGTCCTGTGCGGCCACTCACAAAGATGGTCACACGCTGGACCTTATCTTCACCCGTCTCTGTTCCCTCACTATTCTCAATAACTCACTCCTCCCCCTGTCTGACCACTACCTACTGACATTCTCCTCCATCTCCTCTCCTACTGCACAACCCCCGCTCCATAAACTCGCTCACCCTCGCAGGAATCTCAAACACCTCAATTTACAATCACTCTCCGAATCCCTTCTCCCTCTTACAGACATAGCTTCCCTTCATGACACAGATGCTGCTGCCACCTTTTATAACACCACAATAACAGCAACGCTTGATTCGGCTGCCCCCTTCACGCAGAGCAAAACTCGAACAATCAACAGGCAGCCCTGGCTCACCAGCCTGACCAAAGAACTGAGATGGGTTTCCAGGGCCGCTGAGCGGAGATGGAAGAGAACCCATTCAACTGAGCACTTCAACGCTTACAAGCAGTCCCTTGCCAGCTTTAAGTCCACGCTCTCTGCCGCAAAACAACTTACTTTGCATCTCTCATATCCTCCCTGTCTCACAACCCTAAACAACTCTTCAACACTTTTAATTCTCTACTCCGTCCCACAGCACTTCCTCCCCCTCCTCTCATTTCTGCTGAAGACTTTGCCTCCTTCTTTAAGCAGAAGATCGACACGATCAGACAAAACTTTGGCCCGCAGCCCCCAATGCCCCTCTTAGCCGCTCAGCCCTGTTCTGCAAAAGCCAGCTTCTCCACCATGACAGAAGATCAGCTCTCCACCCTTCTGTCAATATCACACCTCACCACTTGTGCCCTCGACCCACTCCCATCTCACCTCATCCCTAACTTGGCCACAGTCCTCATCCCATCTCTAACACACCATTTCAACCTTTCACTTACAAATGGTGTCTTTCCCTCATCCTTCAAACATGCCTCAATCACACCCATCCTCAAAAAGCCCTCCCTTGACCAATCATCTGTGTCTAACTATTGCCCAATATCTCTTCTCCCTTATGCCTCAAAACTACTGGAACAGCATGTATATCTTGAACGGTCCTCCCACTTCTCCTCCTGTTCCCTCTTTGACCGGTTACAATCTGGCTTCCGACCACATCACTCAACTGAAACTGCCCTAACTAAAGTCACTAACGACTTACTAACCGCCAAAAGCAAGCGACACTACTCTGTCCTCCTTCTCCTGGACCGGTCCTCTGCCTTCGACACCGTAGACCATTCCCTCCTGCTACAGACTCTCTCATCTCTTGGCATTACAGACCTGGCCCTATCCTGGATCTCATCATACCTAACAGACCAAACATTTAGTGTCTCCCTCTCACACACCACCTCCTCACCTCGCCCCCTGTCAGTCGGTGTTCCCCAAGGCTCTGTCCTAGGACCCCTACTATTCTCCATCTATACCTTCGGCTTGGGACAGCTCATAGAATCTCACGGTTTGCAGTGTCACCTCTTTGCCGATGACATGCAGATCTACCTATCTGGACTCGACCTCGCCTCCTTACTGACTGAAATCCCACAATGTCTGTCTGCTATCTCAGCCTTCTTCTCTGCTCGCTTTCTCAAACTGAACATGGACAAAACAGAATTCATCATCTTTCCCCCATCTCACTCTACCCCTCCACCAGACCTATCCATCAATGTCAACGGCTGCTCTCTTTCCCCAGTCCCGTACGCTCGGTGCCTTGGGGTGATCCTCGACTCTGCGCTCTCTTTCAAACCACATATCCAAGCCCTCGTCTCCTCCTGTCGCCTCAAACTCAAAAATATTTCCCGGATCCGCTCATTCCTCAACCATGAAACCACAAAAAAACTAGTGCATGCTCTTATCTCTCGCCTCGACTACTGCAACCTCCTACTCTCTGGCCTCCCCTCCAGCACTCTGGCTCCGCTCCAGTCCATCCTACACTCTGCTGCCCGACTAATCCACCTGTCTCCCCGCTATTCCCCAGCCTCCCCCCTATGCCAGGCCCTTCACTGGCTTCCTATCGCCCAGAGGCTCCAATTAAAAACCCTAACCATGACATACAAAGCCATCCACAACCTGTCTCCTCCATACATCTGTGACATGGTCTCTAGGTACCTACCCGCACGCAACCTTCGATCATCTCAAGATCTCCTTCTCTACTCCCCCCTTATCTCTTCTTCCCACAACCGCATACAAGACTTCTCCTGTGCTTCCCCATACTCTGGTACTCCCTGCCGCAACACATCAGACTCTCACCATCAACGGAAACCTTCAAGAAGAACCTGAAGACCCACCTGTTCCGACAAGCCTACAGCCTGCAATGATCCTCAGTCTAATGAACCACAGCATGACCTACTCTACCCTCTCCTACTGTATCCTCACCCATCCCTGTAGACTGTGAGCCCTCGCGGGCAGGGTCACCTCTCCTTATGTACTTGTGTGTCCCTTGTCTTACACATGTTTACTATACTTGTCTATATTTCCCCTTTTCACATGTAAAGCACCATGGAATAAATGGCGCTATATAAATGCATAATAATAATAATCTTATGGGGCCATAACCTTTATGGAGCAGCATATGGGGCATATTATTCTATGGAGCATCTTATGGGGGCATTATTAACCTTTGTGCAGCATTATATGGGGTGTATTTTGTATAGAGCATCTTATGGGGCCCATCATGAACTGTATGAAGCATTATATGGGGCTCCTGATTCAATATGGATATTCAAAAACATTTAACCTACTGAGGTCTCATTTAATTTTACATTTATTGGTATCTAGTTTTTGAAATTTACCAGTAGCTGCTGCATTTTCCACCCTAGGCTTATACACGAGTCAATAAGTTTTCCCAGTTTTTTGTGGCAAAATTGGGGGGGGGGGGGGGTCGGCTTATACACGGGTTGGCTTATACACGAGTATATACGGTATTATACTCACCTGCGGGGTGGTCCAGGTCGAGGGGTGTCGCTCTTCTTGGTCCAGCGCCTCCCATCTTCCGATCACCGCCATCCTCCTGCTTGCTTCATGTGGATGATGCATCACTGTGTCATCCACACAGTCTCCCTGGCATTGCGCTCCTGTGCAGGTGTACTTATCTGCCCTGTTGAGAGCAGAGCAAAGTACTGCAGTGCGCAGGTGCCAGGGCTCTTTGACCTGTGACATCCCTGGGACTGGATCGCCCCGCAAGTGAGAAAAAAAGGCCTTTTTTCTTCTCTTACAGGTCGGGTTGGGGGCCAATATACAGCATTATAGAATGCTGTATATCAGATCTGAAAGGTGATGGCCATAACCAATATAGGCCAAAACTGGTGACAGGTTCCCTTTAAGGGCTGCATTATACTATAGAGGCTGCCTATGGGGGTGCATCATATTAGGGGCTGGAATCTGCTATAGAGTCTGCCTATTGGGGGTGCATTTTATTAAGGGCTGCAGTACACTATAGTGGCTGCCTATAAGGGCTGCAATATACTATAGAGTCTGCCTATGGGGTACATTACACTGTAGAGTCTGCCTATGGGGAGTGCATTATACTATATGGAGGCCTATGGGGAAAGAATTATACTACAGTTAGGTCCATATATATTTGAACAGAGACAACATTTTTCTCATTTTGGTTCTAGACATTACCACAATGAATTTTAAACAAAACAATTCAGATGCAGTTGAAGTTCAGACTTTCAGCTTTCATTTGAGGTTATCCACATTAAAATTGGATAAAGGGTTTAGGAGTTTCAGCTCCTTAACATGTTCCACCCTGTTTTTAAAGGGACCAAAAGTAATTGGACAGATTAAATAATTGTAAATAAAATGTTCATTTCTAGTACTTGATTGAAAACCCTTTGTTGGCAATGACTGCCTGAAGTCTTGGACTCATGGACATCACCAGACGCTGTGTTTCCTCCTTTTTGATGCTCTGCCAGACCTTCACTGCGGTGGTTTTCAGTTGCTGTTTGTTTGTGGGCCTTTCTGTCTGAAGTTTAGTCTTTAACAAGTGAAATGCATGCTCAATTGGGTTGAGATCAGGTGACTGACTTGGCCATTCGAGAATATTCCACTTCTTTGCTTTAATAAACTCCTGGGTTGCTTTGGCTTTATGTTTTGGGTCATTGTCCATCTGTAGTATGAAACGACGACCAATCAGTTTGGCTGCATTTGGCTGGATCTGAGCACACAGTGTGGCTGTGAATACCTCAGAATTCATTCAGCTGCTTCTGTCCTGTGTCACATCAATAAACAGTAGTGGCCCAGTGCCACTGGCAGCCATGCATGCCCAAGCCATCACACTGCCTCCGCCGTGTTTTACAGATGATGTGGTATGCTTTGGATCATGAGCTGTACCACGCCTTCGCCATACTTTTCTCTTTCCATCACTCAGGTAGAGGTTGATCTTGGTTTCATCTGTCCAAAGAATGTTCTCCCAGAGCTGTGCTGGCTTTTTTAGATGTTTTTTAGCAAAGTCCAGTCTAGCCTTTTTATTCTTGATGCTTATGAGTGGCTTGCACTGTGCAGTGATCCCTCTGTATTTACTTTCATGCAGTCTTCTCTTTATGGTAGATTTGGATATTGATACGCCTATCTCCTGGAGAGTGTTGGTCACTTGGTTGGCTGTTGTGAAGGGGTTTCTCTTCACCATATGGGCAGCACGGTGGCTCAGTGGTATGGGCAGCACGGTGGCTCAGTGGTATGGGCAGCACGGTGGCTCAGTGGTTAGGACAAAATCTGCAAGGAGTTTGTATGTTCTCCCCGTGTTTGCGTGGGTTTCCTCCGGGCACTCTGGTTTCCTCCCACACTCCAAAGACATAATGATAGGGAATATAGATTGTGAGCCCCATCGGGGACAGTGATGAAAATGTGTGCAAACTGTAAAGCGCTGCGGAATATGTTAGCGCTATATAAAAATAAAGATTATTATTAAAATAAAGATTATTACCATGGAAATTATTCTGCGATCATCCACCACTGTTGTCTTCCGTGGGTGCACAGGTCTTTTTGCATTGATGCGTTCACCAGTGCTTTCTTTCTTTCACAGGATGTACCAAACTGTAGATTTTGCCACTCCTAATGTCGTAGCAATTTCTCGGATGGGTTTTTTCTGTTTTTGCAGCTTAAGGATGGCTTGTTTCACCTGCATGGAGAGCTCCTTTGACCGCATGTTTCCTTCACAGCAAAACCTTCCAAATGCAAGCTTCACACCTGAAATCAACTCCAGGCCTTTTATATGCTTAATTGAGAATGACATAACGAAGGGATTGCCCACACCTGTCCACGAAATGGCCATGGAGTCAATTGTCGAATTACTTTTGGTCCCTTTAAAAACAGGGGGGCACATGTTAAGGAGCTGAAACTCCTAAACCCTTCATCCAATTTTAATGTGGATACCCTCAAATGAAAGCTGAAAGTCTGAACTTCAACTGCATCTGAATTGTTTTGTTTAAAATTCATTGTGGTAATGTCTAGAACCAAAATTAGAAAAATGTCTCTGTCCAAATATATATGGACCTAATTGTATATTGAGGATTGTCTGGTGCATTATTCTTTATGGAGGCTATCTAGGGGGCCATCATACAGAGTGGAGATTACATTGTTGGAGCTATCAAACAGTTTGGGGATACTAAGAGGTCAGCAAATATACAGTGAGGGGGCATTAGACTGTGTATAGTGGAGCTGTACGGGGGAAGACTGATTTCTAGGGCACTTGCACCCAGCATTACTATATTCTAGAGGGTTGCTTTAGAATTTAGAGGTCACACAGCTGGTGCAGTAATAGGGACACAAACAGCAGCAGCAGCAGCAGCAGCACAGTATTGGGGTATCAGCAGGATGAGGAGGTTTTGGACGTTGGGAATAGATGGTGACGGGGCTGGAATATGAGATGTGAAATGTGTCTGTGCTGTATTCTCTGCAGCTGAGTCCTGGCTGGAAGAAGTTGTCATATCGGTCTGGGCCAAATGGAAAAGACGGGAAAAGTGAACGACTCCATCAGAAAGAACGTCAGTGGTAAGTCATTATCGGTAACTGTGATCTCTTATATGTTCCATAGGACTGGTATCTACCACTGACCATATGGCGGTAACATCAATATTGGTCTTTACATAGAGATTATTTTCAGTAACAGCGCGGCCATCTTAGAGGTTCTCCGACATCCACTATTACGGGGCGCCACCCAGTTGTCATCAAGGTCACCTGGTTAGGGGCCACTCAGAAGCTTCACCCCCGAACCAAAACCCTAGCTACACCTCTGCTGTTACGTCACTGTTCACACCACACAGAGACCCCAAAAGAGTCTCAGTGCTGAAGGAGTTAATGTCCCCTGCACCCAGTAAGAGGAATCTTCAGCGCTTACCTCCACCCGCTGAGCCGCACTCCACTTAGAGAATAATGGAGCCTCCAGCACCGACCTCCACCCGCAAAGCCGCACTCCACAGAGAATAATGGAGCCTTCGGCATCGACCTCCACCCGCAGAGCCGCACTCCACATAGAGAATAATGGAGCCTCCAGCACCGACCTCCACCCGCAGAGCCGCACTCCACATAGGGAATAATGGAGCCTCCAGCACCGACCTCCACCCGCAGAGCCGCACTCCACATAGAGAATAATGGAGCCTCCAGCACCGACCTCCACCCACAGAGCCGCACTCCACATAGGGAATAATGGAGCCTCCAGCACCGACCTCCACCCGCAGAGCCGCACTCCACATAGAGAATAATGGGGCCTCCAGCACCGACCTCCACCCGCAGAGCCGCACTCCACATAGAGAATAATGGAGCCTCCAGCACCGACCTCCACCCACAGAGCCGCACTCCACATAGAGAATAATGGAGCCTCCAGCACCGACCTCCACCCGCAGAGCCGCACTCCACATAGAGAATAATGGAGCCTCCAGCACCGACCTCCACCCGCAAAGCCGCACTCCACAGAGAATAATGGAGCCTTCGGCACCGACCTCCACCCGCAGAGCCGCACTCCACATAGAGAATAATGGAGCCTCCAGCACCGACCTCCACCCGCAGAGCCGCACTCCACATAGAGAATAATGGAGCCTCCAGCACCGACCTCCACCCGCAGAGCCGCACTCCACATAGAGAATAATGGAGCCTCCAGCACCGACCTCCACCCGCAGAGCCACACTCCACATAGAGAATAATGGAGCCTCCAGCACCGACCTCCACCCGCAGAGCCACACTCCACATAGAGAATAATGGAGCCTCCAGCACCGACCTCCACCCGCAGAGCCGCACTCCACATAGAGAATAATGGAGCCTCCAGCACCGACCTCCACCGGCAGAGCCACACTCCACATAGAGAATAATGGAGCCTCCAGCACCTACCTCCACCCGCAGAGCCGCACTCCACATAGAGAATAATGGAGCCTCCGGCACCGACCTCCACCCGCAGAGCCGCACTCCACAGAGAATAATGGAGCCTCCAGCACCTACCTCCACCCGCAGAGCCGCACTCCACATAGAGAATAATGGAGCCTCCAGCACCTACCTCCACCCGCAGAGCCACACTCCAGAGAATAATGGAGCCTCCAGCACCGACCTCCACCCGCAGAGCCGCACTCCACACAGAGAATAATGGAGCCTCCAGCACTGGCCTCCACCCGCAGAGCCGCACTCCACATAGAGAATAATGGAGCCTCCAGCACCGACCTCCACCCGCAGAGCCGCACTCCACATAGAGAATAATGGAGCCTCCAGCACCGACCTCCACCCGCAGAGCCGCACTCCACATAGAGAATAATGGAGCCTCCGGCACCGACCTCCACCCGCAGAGCCGTACTCCACATAGAGAATAAGGGAGCCTCCAGCACCTACCTCCACTCGCAGAGCCACACTCCACATAGAGAATAATGGAGCCTCCGGTACCGACCTCCACCCGCCGAGCAGCACTCCACATAGAGAATAATGGAGCCTCCGGCACCGACCTCCACCCGCAGAGCCGCACTCCACATAGGGAATAATGGAGCCTCCGGCACCGACCTCCACCCGCAGAGCCACACTCCACATAGAGAATAATGAAGCCTCCGGCACCGACCTCCACCCACAGAGCCACACTCCACATAGAGAATAATGAAGCCTCCGGCACCGACCTCCACACGCAGAGCCACACTCCACATAGAGAATAATGGAGCCTCCAGCATCGACCTCCACCCGCAGAGCCACACTCCACATAGAGAATAATGAAGCCTCCGGCACCGACCTCCACCCACAGAGCCGCACTCCACATAGAGAATAATGGAGCCTCCAGCATCGACCTCCACCCACAGAGCCGCACTCCACAGAGAGAATAATGGAGCCTCCAGCACCGACCTCCACCCGCAGAGCCGCACTACACATAGAGAATAATGGAGCCTCCAGCACCGACCTCCACCCGCAGAGCCGCACTACACATAGAGAATAATGGAGCCTCCAGCACCGACCTCCACCCGCAGACCGCACTCCACATAGTGAATAATGGAGCCTCCAGCACCGACCGCCACCCTCAGAGCCGCACTCCACATATATGGTTGCTCTGTGTGCACAGGACCTGTGATGAGGTCCTGGAGGGGAGGAGTCAGGAGTCACATGATCAGGGCCCTCAGTGTGTGCAGGACTCTGCTGTGCTGTATTCAGCTTTTCTGCTGGAGTTGCTCCTTTACGAACAGGGAACGTTGCAAACAGTAGAACAATTTCCCCCATTAAGGCTGGTTTCACATTTGCATTTTTTAGCGCTGGAAAAAAACGCATATGTGCGCATGCGATTTTTCCCCTATATTTAACATGGGTGCGCATACCTGCGCGCTGGCATGCGTACGTATGCGATTTTCATGCGCTGCGTTTTTTTGGGGTGTGCGTTGGTATTTTCCAGACGCAGCATGTTGCATTTTTTGGCCCTGGAAAAAAGCGCATGCGCACGTATGCGCACGTTTTGCGCTAAAAATGGCCATTATAGCCTATGGATGCGCATACGTGCGCACTGGCATGCTCATGTATGCGTTTTTTTAGCGCTGCGTTTTTTTGGTGGTGTCCACTTGTTGTCCTAGTTATAATCTTCTAAAGTCAAAAAAAAAAAGTCTATATAAAGGAGGTGCCTGCCAAAACTCTGCCACTACTACACTGACAGATTGAAGAGCAGACAGTCAACCAAGAACCCATTATATCAGCGGAGAATGTGAGTATATTACATTATATGCCTGTCCTTTTAAATTATGTATGTACTAATGATTTTTATTATTTTTACATGCAGTATGTCTTCAGAATCCGAGTATTCCCCATCGCGGCAGGAATTGGCGCAAGCAGACCGTGAGGTGATTATTTTCGTGCATCTGGTAAGTATATCTGCTGCTTCTCCAAATCTCTTACGTTTTTTTCAACTTTTTTAAGACATCGTCATCATCATCTTCTGCGGACGGGACTAGTGAGGGCGAAGAGCAGGAGCAGCGAAGCCAAGTCCCGGTGGTGATACGGAATGTAAGTATCAAATGATTTGTAATGTTCTTTATTTTTTATCTTCTATTTTTACTCTTTTTTATGTTTATTTTTTTGTAACTTTTTATTCAATTTAAATTGGATTATTCTAATGAAGGTGTTTTGTCTAGGTTCCACAACGGGATGAAGACGTGTACCTGGATAATGAGCAGCTCATCAGCCTGGTCCAGGAGCGTTCGCCGTTGTGGGACAGCCGTGACAGGCTGCACAAGGACATTGTGGTGACCCGGCGGCTATGGAATGAGGTGGCCGCAGCGTTGATGGATGGCTGGGACAGCGCCACAGCATCCTCCAAAAAGGCGTTTAGTGAGTATTTCCCTGCTCTGTATTGTGCCGCAGTGACTGTTGTCCTTGATGGCACTGTTGGGTTTCGTGCTAGGCATATTCTAGCAGGAAACCCAACAGTGTCATCGGGGTCTACAGTGACTGCTTTGAGTATTGTATTGCTACATTGTGCCGCAGTGACTGTTGTCCTTGACGGCACTGTTGGGTTTTGTGCTAGGTGTATTCTAGCAGGAAACCCAACAGTGTCATCGGGGTCTACAGTGACTGCTTTGAGTATTGTATTGCTACATTGTGCCGCAGTGACTGTTGTCCTTGACGGCACTGTTGGGTTTCGTGCTAGGTGTATTCTAGCAGGAAACCCAACAGTGTCATCAGGGTCTACAGTGACTGCTTTGAGTATTGTATTGCTACATTGTGCCGCAGTGACTGTTGTCCTTGACGGCACTGTTGGGTTTCGTGCTAGGTGTATTCTAGCAGGAAACCCAACAGTGTCATCGGGGTCTACAGTGACTGCTTTGAGTATTGTATTGCTACATTGTGCCGCAGTGACTGTTGTCCTTGACGGCACTGTTGGGTTTCGTGCTAGGTGTATTCTAGCAGGAAACCCAACAGTGTCATCGGGGTCTACAGTGACTGCTTTGAGTATTGTATTGCTACATTGTGCCGCAGTGACTGTTGTCCTTGACGGCACTGTTGGGTTTTGTGCTAGGTGTATTCTAGCAGGAAACCCAACAGTGTCATCGGGGTCTACAGTGACTGCTTTGAGTATTGTATTGCTACATTGTGCCGCAGTGACTGTTGTCCTTGACGGCACTGTTTTTTTTTTATCAACAGTGGACAAAGTCCGAACACGTTGGCGTTCGATCAAGGACCGCTTCAACAGTGATGTTCGTGCTGAGGGCCAGGTTCGCAGTGGATCTGCATCAAGGACCAGAACTAGATACCGTCACTATCATGCGTTGCAGTTCCTAAGACCGGTCCTTGCCACGAGATCGTAAGTATTATAAATTTTGGGTTTTTATTTTTATTAATCTGTGTTTTTCTAATCCACAGCTGATGCTTCTTGTAAAGGCATGGTAGTAATGATTTTCCTTTCTTCCACAGCACCTGGAGCAGCACCCTGCAACCTGGCCCTGGAGCGGTCCTTCCTCGGACGTCCTCTGACCCGTCCCAGCCATCCGACAGCCAGGAAGCACCTTGCAGGTCAACCACACACACAGCTGGTGACCAGGAAGCTGGGCCATCAGGTGTTCCCCTGTCCCAGGTCTCTGCCACTGGTTATGCGGGCACTACCCGCCAGCGGCAGAGGGCCTTGGACAGGAATGTCTTGCCCGAGTTTATGCATTTGAGCGAGACATTTAATTCCAGCCTCAAGTCACTGTCCGACAGAGTTGAAAGCGGTTTTGCACTCATGGAACGTGGTTTTAACCACTTTGAACACCGCTTCAATTCTGTAGAACAGCGCCTTGACCGTCTGGAGGCCGACCTCAACAGACCAGCACACCATTTTTTTAGTAAGATTGAAAAGGGCATGGCGGAACACCTTAGTCCTGATCAACAGCTGAATGTGCTGCAGGCCTGCAACAATGCTTTCTTGCAGGCTATGCAGCATAATCGGTACGGTCAGCAGTCAGTGGTGTCCTTTCCACCTGTGCCACCATTGACTCGCTTCACCTCACTACCGACTTGTGCTGCATACCACTGCACGGACACCTCTATTCAAAGCCAGGACACCCACCGTTACACCACCACAAGTCTGAGTGCAGCTGGTCACTTCACCGACACCACCATGGCAAGCGCTGCTCCTGTCTGGAGCACCACTGCCACTCCCATGCATGCGTGGAGCTCAGCCACCACTAGGCAAACATGGAACAGCCCTGCCGCTACAACAACATGTAGTAGCCCTGCCACCACCACTCTGCAAACCTGGACCATCACTGCCACCACCAGTCCTCCTGCAAGGACGAGCACTGACAACGAAGAGCAGCAGCAGCAGCCACCTCAGCAGCAGCAGCCACCTCAGCAGCAGCAGCAGCCACCTCAGCAGCAGCAGCAGCCACCTCAGCAGCAGCAGCAGCCACCTCAGCAGCAGCAGCAACCACCTCAGCAGCAGCAGCCACCTCAGCAGCAGCCGCCACCTCAGCAGCAGCCGCCACCTCAGCAGCAGCAGCCGCCACCTCAGCAGCAGCAGCAGCCATACCAGCAGATGGGGGACCTACATTCAATATTTGCCCCTAGTTCAAGGCGAAATCTATCAAGGCGGGCATTGGGCCAAAGTCGGTCCAGGCACACAAGCCTACGGCGACATGCCATTACAACTAATGTACCTGAACAGATTTCCTCTCCTCCAAGTGTTCCTAGTTTAATTCCCTTAACTGGACTACCTTCCCCCACAAGTTTTGTTGCCCCTTCCCCTCAAACACCGTCTTCAACTGCAAGTGTTGCATATTCCCTGCACACCCCCAAATTGAAACCATCTGCCCCCAAACGCCGGAAAAAATAATTTTTTTGTTTATTTTTGTGATAAAAAATAAATTTACATTTGTGGTTCACCATTACTAAGTTTCATTAATGTTGTTTGCGCCGCTCACACACACTGATGGGTAAATACATGTTAAAAACCAACCCAAGGCCTAGTATAGTCATATGTGAAATAACACGGACTAGTATAGTCATACCAAGGCCTAGTGTAATAACTCGAGTTTTACCAACTTGGATCTGGTTTCATGAAAAACAAACTGTTGAAACTTGTCTTAAAAATAAGTTTCTTTCTAGTTTCACCAGTTTGTTTTTTGTGAAACAAGATGCTAGTTGTTAAAAATCGAGTTATTACAGTAGGCCTTGGTATGACTATACTAGGCCGTGGTATTTCACATATTACTATACTACTAGCCCCAAGGCCTACTATACTCATATTTGAAATACCACGGCCTAGTATAGTCATTACAAGGCCTAGTGTAATAACTCTAGTTTCACCAACTAGAATCTGGTTTCATGAAATAAAAACTGTTGAAACTTGTCAAGTTTCACCAGTTTGTTTTTCGTGAAACAAGATCCTAGTTGGTAAAAATCGAGTAGGCCTTGGTATGACTATACTAGGCCGTGGTATTTCACATATTACTATACTACAAGCCCCAAGGCCTACTATACTCATATTTGAAATACCACGGCCTAGTGTAGTCATTACAAGGCCTAGTGTAATAACTCTATTTTTACCAACTAGAATCTGGTTTCATGAAAAACAAACTGTTGAAACTTGTCAAGTTTCACCCATTTGTTTTTCGTGAAACAAGATCCTAGTTGGCAAAAATCGAGTAGGCCTTGTTATGACTATACTAGGCCGTGGTATTTCACATATGACTATACTAGTAGGCCCAAGGCCTACTATACTCATATTTGAAATACCACAGCCTAGTATAGTCATTCCAAGGCCTAGTGTAATAACTCTAGTTTTACCAACTAGAATCTGGTTTCATGAAAAACAAACTGTTGAAACTTGTCAAGTTTCACCCGTTTGTTTTTCGTGAAACAAGATCCTAGTTGGCAAAAATCGAGTAGGCCTTGTTATGACTATACTAGGCCGTGGTATTTCACATATGACTATACTAGTAGGCCCAAGGCCTACTATACTCATATTTGAAATACCACGGCCTAGTATAGTCATTCCAAGGCCTAGTGTAATAACTTTTAAGTTGGAATGGAGCAGATTACATTCATCCACTCAATGCTGACTTGTATTCCCCATGGACTTTCATTGGGGTTGGGTTTTGAGGGTTGTGTTTTGAGAAAATCACATACTTTGTTTTCAACTAGTTGCACAATTTTCTCTTGAAAAAAAATGGTTTCCTGATTCATGGCCTGCAGCTTTGCTCGTTCCAATATATTTCACGCAGACTAGCAATGCTGCATTTTAACTCATATGTGTATTTACCTGCCCAGGTGTGTGAACATCAAAAAATTCAGTTATACATGGGAAGTTTTTTATTTAATTGGAGTTTAAAAAATATAGTGCACTCAGTAATGGTATCAAATAAGGTTTTTTATTACCATAAACAAACAAAAACATTACACCATTTCATCTTGCCAGTGCACCCGTCCTACATCAGAAATAAAGTAGGCCGCAAATTGGTCCCTCATTTGGCCAACTTCAACGGATGACCTGAGAGTGTGCTGAGTGAATTCAGGCAATGGGTTAGGAGCATCATCGTCCAGTTCAAAGGTCGGGTGCTCTTTAGCCATCACAAAGTTATGTAGAACCACACAGGCCTTCACCACCTCATCGACTGTTTCAAGTTTAAGATTAATGGCCGTGCCCAGAATTCGCCATCTGGAAACAAGAATCCCAAAAGCACACTCGACAGTTCTTCTGGCCCTGGTCAGCCTGTAATTAAATATTTTTTTGGTGTGGTCCAAGTCCCGGCTGGAGTAGGGTTTCAGTAAGTTTCCGCACATTTGAAAAGCCTCATCGCCAACCATTACAAAGGGCAGTGGCGGAGCTTCGGTGTGAGGAAGAGGCCGTGGCATAGGGAAATTAAATTGGTTGCCATACAACCTCCGGCCCATGTCTGAGTTTTTAAAAGCCTGTGAGTCATTACCACGGCCAAATGCTCCAATGTCCACTGCTACAAACATACATCCGGCATCCGCAATCGCAATGAGTACTATTGAAAAGTACTTTTTGTAATTATAGTACTCAGATCCCGTTCTTTGGGGTTTGATGATCCGTATGTGTTTACCATCAACAGCTCCCAAACAGTTGGGAAAATTGCATACTGTCCAGAATTTGTCAGCAATTTCCATCCACTTTTCAGCGGTGGGCAGGGGCATAAATTCTGGGCAAAGAACATTCCAGAGAGCCCGGCAGGTGTCAGCAACAATTCCAGACAAGGTAGAGATTCCAATACGGTACTGGAAGTGTAGTGAAGATAGGGTTTCTCCAGTCGCCAGGAATCTGTGAACAGACAAAGAAGTAAAATTAATATTTATGTATATTATTTTAAAAAACTATAAAATAAAATATTGGTACATTCACGA